>NC_137792.1:80116746-80380721 GCF_963383645.1 Muscardinus avellanarius
AAAATACTATGATTACCGAGCATCATTTAGTGCTCATTATTTTGATTTGATCAGAATAATCATCTTTATATAGTGCTAGAATTGTTGATATTTTATCTCATTGTCACATCCCATTATTATGTATTAAATGCTATTATTTATGGCCTCTACTTAATCTGATGTGAGATAGAATATTTATTTAAGACTTGTAACTACCTCAGGAATAAATATTTTATAGGGATGAAGGATTGTCAAGAAAAAGTCAATGGTTCAATAGCTGCCTCTCTGATAATTAATTTCAAGCGCTTATTTGCTCCTAGGCACTGTTTGTCCTGTGCCCAGGTTGTTACTGCTATGGTATTTAGATGAAGGATAATATGTTTAAAATGATCCAATATGAAATTAATGCTCATGAAAAGTGCCATATTGAAAGCACTGGAGTCTCAAGTCATCAGGTTATGCGCTTGGCTAGTTTCAAGGTATAGAGATATGTTTGATCTTGAATGACCACCTTGCAAGAGGGAGGAACCATACAGTTTTCTGAACTTTAAAAGACCGATGGAGAAACAGCATGTAAGCATTCCACAGTTAAACATTTTATTTATTTATTTATTTATTTATTTATTTATTTATTTATTTATTTGCGGGTCTGGTATGGAACCCAGGGGGCATTCGACCTCTGAGCTATACCCCCTGCCCTTTTTTTATTCTTTTTTTTTTTTTGCGGGTCTGGGGATGGAACCCAGGGGCATTTGACCTCCAAGCTACACCCCCTACCCTAGTTTTTATTCTTTATTTTGAAACCGGGTCTCACTGAGTTGCAGAGGGCCTCACTGAGTAGCTGAGGCTGTCCGCGAACCGTGATCCTCCAGGTCTCAGCCTCCCGAATGCTGGGATTACAGGCGTGCGCCACCACGCCCGGCTTCCTTTTTTTATTCTTTATTTTGAAACCGGGTCTCACTGAGTTTCAGAGGGTCTCACTAAGTAGCTGAGGCTGTCCATAAACCGCGATCCTCCAGGTCTCAGCCTCCCGAATGCTGGGATTACAAGCGTGCGCCACCACGCCTGGCAAGCATTTTATTAAGGAAGAAAACTTGAGACAACTAGCCAAATTTAGGCTTCAATCTTTTTAGTATAATGCCAGTACTGGTGTAGAGTGTGTGTGTGTGTGTGTGTGTGTGTGTGTGTGTGTGTGTGTCTGTAGGGGGTTAGAGGGTGGTAGTGGTATTAGGATATCCAACTGATTTAAGTCAAAGAAAAAGAAATGTCCTGTTACCAACTCACTAAACCACTTAAATAGTGAATTTGTTAACAACTAATGCATCTTTTTTTATTGTCATTATTGTCATACATCTTAATGGGATACATGATGGTAGAGGCATACATGTACACATCACTCATTTAGCAATTCCCCAATTCCCACCCTATTTACTCCCCCCTCCTTCCTTCATGTTTGAGTTAGTAATTGATTTTGATGTTTGTACATCATGCATATCATGTACATTAAGGATTTTCTCTTTCTGTCCCCCATCATCTTTTTTAGTTAGGTCAACTTATTTGTTCATCTAAGGTTTCTCTTTCTTTGTCTTCAGTTTTCTTATGATTCATTTTCTTCCTAGCTTCCACATATTAGTGATAGCATTCGATTTTTTACTTTTTCTGACTAATCTTACTTAGCATAATGTTCTAGAGTTCCATCCATTTCCCTGCAAATGACAAAACAAAAATGATAGTTTTGTTCTTGATGTCTGTGTAAAATTTTGTTGTGTATATATTCCATACATATTCCATAGTTTTGTAAGCCAAGTCATCTGTTGATGGGTATCTTTGTTATTTCCATAGTTTGGCACTGTAAATTTTGTATATATAAATATAGATATGCATGCATTAGTCGGGTAGTTTGGTTTCCAATTTTTTGGGTACCCAGAAATGGTATTGCTGAATCAAATGATAAGCTAATCCCCATTACTTCGAGGATCCTTCATACTGTTACCCAAAGCGGTTGCAGTAATTTGCAATCCCACAAACTATGTATTAAAGTTCACACTTCTTCACATTCTATCCAGCATTTGTTGTTGTGTTTTGAATGATTGTTATTATATTTGAAGTTAGGTGGAATCTTAGGTTAGTTTTGATTTGCATCTCTCTAATTCCTAAAGATGTTGTACTTTTTTTATACATTAGTTAGGCATTTGTATTTCTTCTTTTTTTGAAGTATCTATTTAGTTCACTTGCCCATATTTTATTGAGTTATTTGTTTTCTTAGTGGTGAGTTTCTTGAGTTCTTTGTATATTATAGATATTAGTCCTCTATCGGAGGAGTGGCTGGGGAAAATATTTTCTCATTCTGTTGGCTCCCTGTTGAGGTTCTTGATAGATTACTTTGCTCTTCAGTAGCTTTTCAGTTTAATGCAGTCCACATTAATCCTCTTTTTAATTTTCTATGCCTTTGGGGTTTGTTGCTGTGTTGCTTTTTATAGTACTGAGGATTGAACCCAGGAACATTCCACCTCTGAGCTACACTCACAGCCCTTTCCATTTTTTATTTTGTAGCATGGTCTCCGCAGGTTGTTAAGAGTCTCACTATGTTGTTGAGGGTTTTACCAAGATGTTGTGGCTGGCCTCAAACCTGTGATCAACCTGTCATAGTCTCCCAGGCACTAAGACTACAGACATGTGCCACCACATTCAGCAACAGTAGAATTTTTTTATATGAGAATTGCAAAATTATGAATATGGGAACAACAGTAAAGTGAGGCAATACTTAACATGTTAAATGCAAGTGAAGATACCACAGGATCAATGTGTGACCACAACTAGATGATATACAATTTGATAAGGTGGGTAGTCCAGTGTGCACTGAAAACAAGCGCATGTTCTTGAGAACTCAAAAATGAAGGGAATATTATCCTGACTATGAGTGTCACAGAAGAATTTATAGAGGAAGGATTTTCACAGGAAGCATAATGTGGTTACAACACAACCTAGTTCCATATTCTAGTAGAAAACTACAAAAAAAGTCAATTATGCAGTTACCCAACTCTAAAAAGGGAATTGTGAATTAACCCAGAGTTAAATTAGAAACAAATGAACAAAAACATTACAACAAGCTATATAAAGACATATAAAAGCTGAGCGTGGTGATGCATGCCTGTAATCCCAACCCCTATTCACACACAAAGAAATTAAGGCTAAAAAGCCTAGGTAGCAAGAGGACCTCATGGACTTGCTCTTCAATCTCCTTGAGATCTGCACCATTTTCCACATCCTTCAGACTTGCCTCTCTCTCTGAGGGCTCTCTCCTTGGTTTTCTCTTTCATGAATGTGAGTGGCATCTACATTTTCCTGCCTCCTCACCCTCACTGCCATCACTCCATATGCTGGGACTGCATGGATTCCTCCCACAAACTTTCTTTGTCTGGGTATTAGCAAGGATGTGTACATGCATGGTCACAAGACTGCATACACACACTCTCATATAAACACATGTGTACATTCACTAACTCACTCTCCCACCCACACAGTCCACCTTTTCTCCATAGCTAACACGGATGAAGGTATCCAGCACCTAAACCCCACACTCCAGGTCCTTGCCTAGTTAGATTAAATGAACAAACAGGTGGGCACACAAATATCCACTTTTCAAATAATTAATACAGATTCTCAGTGTGTGGAAGGGTGCTATGAAACTAGTTCACAATGTTTCTGAATTCCTGAGAGTGAAACCAAAGACAAAATGTATCCCTAGTTCTTTCAAAAACTTGCTCTCTGTGTCTCCAGAAGTAAAAGAAAGAAAGGCCTTGTCTTGTGGGCCAGCTCTTGGTTCTAGGCCACCTTAGGGCAGTGGCCACTTTGGGTCCACTTTAGAGTGGCTATAATAGCTGACCCAAGCCCACCATCCCAAGATTAGCACACAGAGAACTGATGGTCAAGGGGGTGAAATATGAGTATAGTAGTGGGAGAGTAGGCCTGTTTGGTGGGAGTCTGTGTTTGTGTTTGGGGTGGGAGGGAATTTGTTCAGGCAGAGGAAGGAAAGATTAATACAGCTCTATTATTCCAACTGATCTTTGCTACAGTAACCTAAAACAGAGGCCCAGACACTATTTCTCCTTATGAAGGAGACCAGCAACAATGAGGTGTTCTTAGGACTCTATGGGTTTCTCCAGCTGTAAAGGGACACCTGAGCTCAGGGCTCAGAATGTGGGAAGAGGTGCAGATAAGACCCCACAGTTTCTGGAGAAAAAGCTGGATTCCTGCTTATCTAGGCATGTGGGGGGCAAAAAAAAATATGAATTTCAAAAGTATGTGAAATGTGACTTTATCTTTCCATATACATGAACTGTGTGATACCAATTACACTATTATTATAATTGCCTCTTTTCTCCATTCTATCTCAGAGATCAAAATCTATTCCTAATATCGCCTTTGTATTTTCCAGAGGCAACTGTTTGCTCCTATTCTACCACAATATAATTTCTTCATCAGAGGATACTTAGGTTTTAGTGAGATGTTCTAGTTTGGTCCTCCTATTTGTAGGATCAGAAATGTTTCCTATGTGTAATTTGTCACTGAGAGAATAATGTGTTAAATTACAGAGAAAAAGAAAACTGTTCAGAGAAGCAAGATGTATTTGAACAGAACATTGCATTTGCAGTAAGTCCTCCCCAGAAGCCAAAAACAAAGTCAAGCATTACCTTGCCGTCACAGAATCAAAGCAACGGTATTTGTATGTTCTCATGTAATATTTCTAGAAAGCTATGGTAGTCTGAGGAATTTTCCTTCTATGATTACTATGCTTGAAAATATAAGATCAGTATTTAAAATGAGATAATCTTCTCTCTCTGGACAGATTCTCACAACCTGATCTCATTTTTCCCAGTGTTAATGAAAGATACTTTCCTGCTAGTTGTGCTTATCACTATGCTTAAAATGATCAAACTTACAGGTAATGTTCATCAATTATTTTGTAATGGTAATCTAGAATATATGTATGCATAATATATTAATATATATATATATATATATATATATATATATATATATATATCCCTTAAAGCTAAAAGGGCATCGACATCAGCAATCATCTAGTTTAGTGGCTTTCAAATTGTATTCATGGACCCAAGGGACAATGACATCAGGAAGTTAGAGGTATGTGGAAGAGGCTGAATAGCAGGCTGTGCTGGCCACTCAGTTTTTAAGAGTTTAGATTAGTCAAAGTGTATTAATCAGTAGTATCTTTTACTGTAGAGTGACAAGAGGAAATTGACACTTTAAGGAACCAATTTCAGTAAAATAATTGGAAACAGAAAGAGTAGAATCAGCAAGTCCACCTAGAAAGTTATAACATTTGTCCAATAAACAGATTTAATATTATAAAACTCAAAAAAGTATAAAAATAAAATTTCAATCTAAATTTTCCATAAAGAGTTACAAATTTCTGTGTAGAGATGTTGCACATATTTATTCTAAGTATTTGATTGTTAGTATTTTCAATGACATTAAACTGTTAAAGAACAAATAAAAATTTTAAAAACTGGGGTATAGCTCAGTGGTAGAGTGTTCCTGTATTAAATATTTAGTGCCACAAAAATGTGGAAGGAAACAGAAAGAAGCAGAGAGACGGCAGAATAAGAACTCAACAATATTTTTCCGCCTCTGAAGATGGTGGCAAGGGCTAAGAACTATGGGTAGAACATAGAGGCTGGGGAAAGCAAGTAACCAGCTTTTCTTCCAAAGTTTCCAGGAAGGAATTCCAAATGTCTGGAATCCTTACTTTAGTGTATGGAGACATGTTTCAGACTTCTGGCCTCTAGAACACTAAGATAAATCTCTTTATGTCATCAGGTTTATAGTAATTTTTTAAGTGGCAATAGAAATGTAGTATTGTGATGTACCCAGTACAGAAAATTTAAGAGTCTCTAGTTTTCATCCAATCTGAACAGGGTTATCTGTATAGTGACCATTTTTCCTGAATACACATACCAGGCCCTTTCATCAAAACTATAGCTATTAATTAGGTTCCTGAAGAAACTGACAATTGTATTACTCTGAGTCCCATTCTGAGGGGAAATTTAACCTCTTTTTCTCTCCTTCTGTGAACCACCTGAACTCAACCTTTGTATTTGACCTGCAGCTCTCTGGTTTTATGTATAGGATAACTCTTTTAAGATATTATCCTGGCTTGGGTTTTATGACAAGAAAACATTGGGGACTGAATATAGTGTGAACTATTAGTCTAATGCTAATGGCCTTCTTCTTAACACTAGTTCTCAGAAGTGTTTTTTTTTTATCTGTAATCAGGATTGTTCCTCTCCTTCCCTCTTCTCCCCTTTTATCCATCACTTTTATTTTTGTTTTATTTTAATTTTATTTTGTGAGTATAGGGATGGATGTGGAGAAGTGGGAACTTTAATACATTGTTAGTGGGATTGCAAATTTGTACAAGAACTTTGGAAAATAGTATGGAGGACCCTCAGAAGAATGGGAATGGACCTATCATTTGATCCAGAAATACCACTTCTGAGGATCTACCAAAAAGAGTGGAATCCAAACTATCAAACTAACACATGCATATCAATGTTCATAGCTGCACAATTGACAATTGCCAAACCATAGAACCAGCCAATATGTCCATAAACAAATAAATGAATTACAAAACTATGGTATATGTACACCATACAATTTTACTCAGCAATACAGAAGAAGCAAAATTATGTCATCTGCTTCATTTATGGGGAAATGGATGGAATTAGAGAAGATTATGATTGTGAGATTAGTCAGTCACAAAAATTAAAAAAAATGTTTTCCCTAATATGTGAAAGTTATGGAGAGAAAAGGTCATAGGAAGAAATCTAGATGAAGAAGGAGAAACGATATATGAATACATAAGGTGACCCAAATCAGGGGAAGGAAATGGGAAGAGGGAAATTCCCTAGTATACATGATGTATATTCACAAAAATACCAAAGTCAATCATTAAGCCAAACATGAGAAGGAGTAAGGAGGAAAGAATGGGTTGGAAAATGTGGAAGGGCTAAATAAGTGATGTGTGCATGTATGCCTCTACCATCTCATACCCCATTAACATTTATGGCTACAATGCAATAATACAAAATAAAAAAGTAAGAGACTCTATACTTATTATTGTATAATGTAGATATATTATTTGTGAAATGTTTAGTAAAATAGAAATGGCATTTTGCTGTTTCTTTTCACAGATTTTTTCACTTTTAGGGGTTTATATTTAAGAAGATAATAAAATTAGTTTTACTTTTTCTGTAATAACTAATAGGTAAAAGAAAAAACTAATTAGAAAAAGTTATATACTAATTGATTAAACCTCATTGTACTGGTTTCTACTTTATTTTAAAAATTATTTTGTAAATATTTGATTTCCATTAAATTATATTTCCAATGAACAAAGAAAATAGAAGCATCACTCAGTTGTTGCTTATTCTTCTTGCTCAGAAAAAATATATAAAGGAAAACAACAATAAAACAAAGAACAAAGACTGGGCCATTTGCCCAATGCATACACATAAGCTATGATCTGAAATGCATTTCAATTTGCCAAAAAGTTCGACACTGGATGATCAGGAAATGGAATCAGAGTTCACAGAAATGGCTGTGATGTTTTCTAGAAAAAACAATCTATCTACACAGAAGTTATTTCTTTAGGAGTGTTAGTTCAGTCACATAAAACCTAACAGGTGAATGTTGGCAATGTATCATTTGGGTGAGGCAAAGAATAGTGTTTTCATAGACTCCATCTCACCTTAATAAACTGGAAATCACTCTTCCAGCCTTACATATTTCCAAAGTATATTGATAATCATTACATATTCTTTTTAAAAATTTTAAGCAAAAATATAAAACAATTACAAAAATTTTGAAGTTAGTACTAAGGAAAATGTAATTCCATGATATGTGGCACATAATAGTGTATGATGTAAAACTTCAGTGATATGTTAATATAATATAAATAATACAAGTTTTTAGTGCCATTCTAAATTTTAATTTTACACCCTGCTTTGTTTAAAGTACCTTGATTGATGCTTTGTTATTTTTATACAATTCATGAGCATGGAATGAATAATGTACTTGCCTTGATACACACCATATTGCCATAATGTAAGATGTGAGTACCATCTATTAGTATTAATTTGCTCCAAAATTATAGTTTTAATAATAAAATAACATATGAATTTACTATTCATTTTATTGTTAATTGTTTGTAGAGGCAGAGGAAGTTGCTCAAAGAAGATCCTTTGGTAATTCTAGGAAAGGTTGATTTTCAGTTAAGTGTATTTTTATAAGTCATTTTGTCATTTGGCTAACATACAATGATCATTCCTTCATATAGATGAAATATACTCATTAGAAATAGAATGGAGAAAATCACAGTACTAATAAAAAGTAGTAAAGGAGTGTAACTCCTGTCCAATCATTCTGACCACAGGAAAAGGAAATAAAAATTTCTGTAGAGAAGGACCATAGAATGCACACTCTAAAAGGTTATTTTCATGAAGTATGAGAAAATCTTGGCTTCCATTAAAACTTTTGTCCCTAAGAGCCTAAACTTTAAGAATGGTATTTGCTTTGTCTGCAGCATAGAAAAGAAAACTTTAATTTAGAACATCCTTCTACATTTGAATAGAAATGCTTATTTCATTACTTATGGGAATACAGGGTTCAGTGTACCAAATGACTTACAGTAGAGCTTACTGACAGGGTTATCTTTATAAATACTAGTAAAAGAATAATAGGTTTTAGTTTATTTAGTATCAAATGAAGTGTATAATGGTCACAAATTCTAACAAATCTACCAAAAAGCACTAGCTCTTAAAAAAAGCCCCATTATTTATATCTTCAAAATAGAAAGTGATGATGTAGAAAATAGAATTCTGATATGTTGATAATACCATAAGTTGGCAAATTTATACATCAATTAACTATTTATCAAGGCACTGTGATAAGTACTTTACAGGAACTAACTGGACACATTTGACACATAATGTTTTTCCCACCCCTCCTTATTCTCTTCCTTTATTTTTCTCTATACATCATTTCCTGTTTTCTTTTTTTTTTTTACTATTTGGCCCTTCTACTATTGTTTTAGATTTGATGGATCCCTCCAGTATAACATACCTATTGAAATGTAAGCTTCTTTCTCTCATTGCATTTGAGAATGTCATAAGAATTTGTGGCACCACCATACCTGGCTTCCAATTTTAAATGTCTAGTTTACATACTATATGAAAATCTTGTCATGTATCTCCTGAAAAGGTGATTATACATTATTATGCTTTCTTTATTTTGTAGTTTGTCTTCTGTGTGTGTGTGAGTGAATCTTTGTAGATCTTCAAAAATGACTGCTAACTTCACTTTTTGCATTTCTCACTTAAACACTACATAATCCTGTGACTGAGATAGTTATATTTCATATAACAGTGAACATTTAGTTTTTATCTAACTTTTCTTTTTTCCCTTTATCCAAATTTTCCTTTTTCCCTTTATGTGGGCTTCCTTTTGTGTTTTCCATTGACAAGTGTACAAGGAATGTGTGATCATAGTGAGTCATGGCTAATTACTAGGTGCCAAAATCTGTTCCATTCATTTTACAAGGTTTATTTCTTTTATTTCCAATAATAATTTAATGAAGTTTATACAGTTACCACTACATTTTTTAAGTTTAGCAGACCAAGTTTAGAACATCAAGAGGTGAAATAATTTTGCTAAGGTTACATAGTATTTAACTACTAAAAGTGGTTTTAGCTACTATTCACTTGGGTCTCTGTTTTTTACTAAATCCATTAGCAAAGAATTCTGCTTTTCTTTTATAGTACTGGAGATAGAATCCTCCATGCTTCACTCTCAGCCCTATTTTTTATTCTTTATTTTGAAACCATGTTTCACTAAGTTGTGAAAGGCCTCACCAAGTAGCTGAGGCTGGCCACAAAACTGTGATCTTCCTATCTCAGTTTCTCAAGTACTAGGATTACAAGCATTCATCACAATGTCTGGCTAAAAATTTTGATTTCTCTAAAGATTATTTGTTTCTTGCCAGGTGTGGTGGCACATGCTTTTAATCCCCGTGCTTGGGATGCTGGGACAGGAGGATCATGCTTGTTCAAAGCCAGTCTCAGGTATTTAGTGAGGCTCTCAGCAACCTAGCAACACCTTTTTCCAAATAAAATATAAAATAGGTCTGGGAGTGTAGACCAGAGGTAGAAGGCCTCTGGGTTCCATCTCTAGTACCACCAAAAAAAAATATTTGTTTCTTTTTGGGCTGCCTAAATTAAAACATCTGAATCTTCAGTGAGCCTTTAAATATGAAAGACAATTTTTAGATTCTGCACAGAGTGTTTATATTATGGATACCCCAACTAAAGAACCTAAAGCACTTCCAGAAAAATATTAGTCTCATAGTTGTATTTTGCAGTAGCACAGGCAACAATAAACTGAATAAGAGTTCCTTGATTTTCTGGTCTGACATTTTCTCTTAACTAACCCTATCATCATTATGAGAAGAACCTGTTTGTTTTCTTTTTGTCTGATATCAGTGTTGTTCATTTCTCATGAAGCTTCCTTGAGTAAAGAACATGAACATGTGTTCCTGTCTTGTTTTTTTTTTTTCTTTCATATGCATGCAATGGTGTAAATTGGGAGAGATGCAAATTAAAACTACCCTGAGATTTCCCCTAACTTGAACTAGAATGGCAATTATTCAAAACAACAAGAAATGCTGGTGAGGATGCGGAGACGTGGGAAGTCTACTATATTGTACTTCTAAGATTAGATCCCCTATCTTCCCAATTTTGGTCAGTGGTATCATTCTCCTGGATAACAAATCTTAAAATTGTGAGGTTTTCTTTTCCCCTTTCTTGTACTTTGCATTGCATATATAATACCTCATCATGGCCTACCAGTACTTTATGATGTCCCTCATTTTCTTCCTTTATTTTTGTAACAATTCCATGAATTTATTAATCCTTTACTAAAGCTTAGTATATATTTTGCCTTACTCATATCAGGTGCTCTGTGTGTTTTGATTTTGTGATTGATTAAGGTACAAGTTACCTCAGGCCTTTCAGCAATAATGAGCAAGTTACTGTTGGAATCAGACATTTTGAAGTCCATCTTTTCCTACATTTGTACTTTATCTCTGGTATCCTGGTGTATATATTATATCGGAATCAGTGTTATATTACTGTCATTTATGATGTACAAGAGGGAAAGGGACTGAAACTGATCTTGAATCAGTGAGCTTCAATGTTTTAGAAGGACTGCTTATCCAGTGAGGGTGAGATAATAATCTCCATGACAATGGCAACTATAGGCTCTCTCAGTGATGAATATTTAGCAATTAGTATTGTACCTCACACTTTCATATTTAACAAATATATGTTGAATGAATTAATGAATAAATGCTAGTGATAAAAATATCCTGTCCCAAAAGGGGAGCACAAAAACATCTCATGACTTGACTTATTTACTCTAAAATATTAGGCTGAGGGAATTGTACTTAGCATGCTGATTTTTTCACATAGTCATATATTTAAGGCAATAATTGAACCTTTAAGTAAAATTTATGTTCATACTAAATTATACTTTTTGTGAGATGGCATGGCATGATTGTACTTAGGTACCAAAAATTATATTGAAGGGATGAAATGTGTTTTTGTGTCTGTTTGTAAAGTGTAGACTATTATTGAACTACTTTAATAAAATCTCATGTCTGAGATGAGCTTAGGCTTGTTTCTTTAGTTTTGACACATTAAAGTCTATAATTCTGTCCTTAAAGATGTTGAAAGTTAAATGGAGATACTTAAGTACTTTAACTTATAAACTTGCTTACAGGTATATGGTTGATCAAGCCAGATGTTGGTACCCTCAGTATCTTGCAGCTCAGATGCTGCCTAATCATAAATTAAAAGTGGAGCTGCATATCAAGGATCAGCATGTAAAAAAGAAAAAAAAATCTTTCTGATAGCCAATATCAGCATAAAAGCATTGGTTAATTTTGGAAAATAATGTGTCTAATTCATTCATAAAACAAGCTCGGCTGACTTCCGGGAAGAAGGCTACAGAAAAGCGGGGCTTAGGAGTCCTGCTAACAACCAATCTCTATTACTACAAAATCAGCGCCTTTCATAGTCAGAAAATACCATCAGCAGAGAAACAAAAAATTTAATTACGAGGGACAGATAAAAAGAGGGCAGGAAAAACGAGACACCAGAAAGAAACCAGACCGCAGTGCTGCGGCCGGAGCCATGGCACGGAGCGGCGGGCGCCATCCTTCCTTGCAGCACCAGGCCCCATAGAGGAGGGGAACTCAGAACGAAGTTCAGAGCCACAGAGGAGATACGCCGGCCTCACGCCTGAGGATGCAGCAGCAGCGCCTTACTGCCGGAGGCAGCGGCAAGTTCACCGGACAGCACCAGACCAATGCACTCAACAGCCCCCCTGGCTCCAGAGAGGAGTGGCGGACAGCAAGCCAAGGTGAGCCGCTGTGGAACAGCTGGGTGGAATTCGGCAGATTTTTCGGCGCAGGGAGCATCTAAAGCTCCCAGTGGGGCTGGGCTCAGTACACCCTGCAGGGACTCAGAGCAGAGCTCAAAACCAGAGAAGAAATATGCCAGCCTCACGGCCGAGGGTGTGGCAGCAGCGCCATATTGCCACCGGCAGCAACAGCAGCAAATTCCCTACAACTCCATCGGCCCACTCAACAACAGCGAGTCAAATTGTGGCACCTAGAGAAGAAATCCCAGTACTGCACTACCAGGGACTTGACCCAGTGGGGGAGTGGCAGTGGCAGAGTTATTACACCATAGGAGAATTCCCATGGTCTAAAGCAGCCTTGTTTGACTCCCTGGGTCTGAGACTCTGTGATACAACCCAGTAAAGGAGTAGTGGGGACTAAGATACCACAGACTCGAGATCCAAAGCACCTTAAGTGAAGTTGTAGTGACCCAAGGGAAGACCCCATAGAAGGCAAAAAATTCTGAAATCATGGGAAAGAGGAATAACAATGGAGCAATGAATGCCCACAACCCGACAACATCAGAACCCGATAAAACAGAAATTCAGAGATTTATAGAAGATCAAATCGGGAAAATAACTGTAGAAATAATAGAGCTGTTTTGAAAAGAATTCAGAGAGAGCCAAAAATAGATAAAGGATGCAATTAAAGAAGTAAAATCTTCAATTCAAAGTACAAACAACCGATTAGACCACATGGAGAATAGAATCTCGCTCTTAGAAGATGAGCAATCCAAAAATGAACACATAGTTTCTAATTTAGAAAAAAAATCCGACAGCAGGAATCTGACATTGAAGAAATATGGGCCCATTTTAAGAGAGCTAACCTAAGAATAATTGGAATAGAGGAGGGAAAAGAAGGTGAAACCAAAAGGATCAACAATCTCTTCAAGGAAGTAATAACAGAAAATTTTCCAAACATAGAGCAAGAGATTGATACACAGGTCCAGGAAACTTATAGAACTCCCTTTGGACAGGAACGGAGAAGAGGATCCCCATGCCACATAATTGTCAAAATGACCAATGTGGAAGCCAAGCAGAGAATCTCAAAGGCAAGAAAAACAAAGGGCCAAGTGACATTCAGAGGCAAACCAATTAGAATCACTCCAGACTTTCCAAACCAAGTCATGAGAGCCAGAAGGGCTTGGAGTAACATATTCCAAACTCTGAAAGAAAACAACTTCCAGCCAAAAATTTCCTACCCAGCAAAACTTTCTATCAAAATAAATGGGGAAATAAGAAGCTTGCATGCAAACTGAAACGGAAGGAATTTATGTCTTCAAAGCCAGCGCTAGAGAAAATACTCAAAGAGATTAACTACAAAGAATTAGGTAACACACACCCCAGAACCAGAGAAACAAGATTTTCCATCCAACAGACAACTAAGACTGGTTATCTGTGGAGATTCATTATTTATATTAGTCTTTTACATATCTCTAAATTGTATTGTTTGCTTTTACTGCTGCTAATTTTTAGGATTTCTAGTTGGAATATTAATATACCTTCAGATATAGCATTTGGAAATATTTTATCCCATTCTATCAGTAATTTTTACATTGTCATTGGATATACAATATTTTTTTTTTGTTTTTTAGGGAGTTTGTTTACCCGTCTGTTGCCTGTGCCATTGAAATCATATCCAAGAAATCACTGCCAATTTCAATGTTGTGAGGTTTAATGACCCAGATTTTATTCTAAAAGTTTATAGTCTTAAGATTTATATTTAGGTCTTTTATCTATTTTGAGTTAATATTTGTATATGGTGTTAGGTAAGGGTCCAATTTTATTCTTTTTCATGTAATTATTATTTTTCAATAATATTTAGTTAAAAGATTATTATTTCCTCTACCAAATGTTTGTGAAAACCTTGTCAAAAATAACTTGACAATATATGGAAGAATTTATCTCTAGGCTGTTATTTAACTCCAATGGTTTATATATCTGGCTTTATAACAGTACTACACTGTTTCAATTACTGTAGCTTTATATGATTTGAAATCAGAAAATATATATCTTCTAGGTTTGCTATTTTTTGAGATTGTTTTGGGTATCTAGAGTCCATATTCCATATTAGGATAGATTTTTTTTCTGAAAAATAAATAAATAAATAAATAAATGTATGATAGTTTCACCTAAAAAAAAAAAGAAAAAAAAATCTCTGGTAAGAAAGAAAGCAAAAAGAAATATTGAAATATTATCTTTAAGTCATCAAAAGCTTGGTATCAGACAAGTGAAATTGTTCTGTGAGATTATCATTGTTAATTTTGGATAAATTGCTATAAAACTAGATGTCAACCACTAAGCCAAGCATGGGAAGTAGGGATGGGGAGGGAATGTGGTGGGGATTGGGTAGGGGCTAATTGGGCGATGTGTGCATATATGTCTACAAAAGTTTTCTTTATCCCATTACGATGTATGAATACAGTGCACCAATTAAAACATTAAGAAAATAAACTGCAAAAATAAAAAAAATAAAAAGTAAATAAAACAAGCTCAATTGTATTTCAATGGAAATCTAGTTTCATATGTGTATAGTGACATAACTAACATGTCTATAATACAAAGTCTATAATACATTTGTTATTATAGTTTCATGCCTTCTTCTCTTTAGAAGATATTTTCTCTTTTTGTAATGCAATAGATTCACTCAAATTTTTATGATTATACCATCAACATTTCCAGTTTCTCTTTTAAAAATTAATCTAGATGATTTTCTTGAAGTACTGGAGATGAAACCCAGGGACATTCTACCTCCGAGCTATACACCTGGCCATACATTTTTATTCTTTATTTTGAAATAGGATCTTACTGAGTTGAAAAGGGCCTCACTAAGTAGCTGAGGCTGGCCATGAACCCCAGATCCTCCTGTCTCAGCCTTTCAAATGCTGGTATTACAAGGGTGCGCCACCACACCTGGTTCTAGATGATGTTTTAACAGGGTGCAAATCAGTCCTTAAATTCATTTGGAACAACAACAACAACAACAAAAAAAAAACACAGAATAGCTAAAGTATTTTTTAACAACAAAAACCATGCAGAAGGAATCACAATACCTGATTTTAAACTATACTACAAAGCCACTGTAATAAAAACAGCATGGTACTGGAACAAATACAGATGCATAGACAAATGGAGTAGAATGGAACACTCAGAAACAAATCCACACACTTACAGCCAATTGCTATTTGACAAAGGAGCCAAAAGCTTACACTGGAAGAAAGATAGTCTGTTCAACAAATGGTGTTGGCAAAACTGGTTAACCATATGCAGAAAAATGGAAATTAATCCCACTTTATCACTCTGCACAAAAATCAATATAAGATGGATCAAAGACTTGAAAATTGGACCAGAGACCTTGAGGCTCCTTGAAGAGGGCATAGGTCCAACACTGCAACACATAGGCACAGATAAAAACTTTCTCAAGAAGGTACAAGAAACTAAAAGGTGAATCAATATGTGGGATTGCATGAAACTGAAGAGCTTATGTTCAGCAAAAGAAACTGTCAAAATCCTCAACTGAGAGCCAACAGAATGGGAAAAGATTTTTGCCATATATTCTTCAGATAGAGGACTAATATTTGGAATATACAGAGAGCTTAAGAAACTCATCACTAGAAAACAAATAATCCAGTCAAAAACTGGGCAAGTGAACTAAATAGACACTTCACAAAAGAAGAATTTCATATGGCCAATAAATGCATGAAAAAATGTTCAACATCATTGGCAATCAAGTGATAGGTGCATATATGAATGCATCACTTTGAATCTCACTATATTGTATAATTACAATACACCAATAAAACTGTATAAAAATTCATCTATTTTAAGGCCCATTAAATATTCTAATATTCATAACTCCAACTTGACTTTCACATATTTTAATTCCTACAGCATTTTTTAGTCAAAATGCAGCATTTTGCATGTTTATATAGTCATGCTTACCTCATTCTTTTTATATACTTATCTAATGCTTAGCATTAGTAATTCTCTCGTGTAATTGACTACAAGCCTTGACTGCAGGAATTATGTCTAATACCTCTTCTAATTCCTTCATGAAATAGCATATATTATGATGCGTATTAAATTGTCAATTGATTTGGGTGAAATGCTAATGACTTATCAGCTAAGTCTAAAGAACCTGGAGTGTAAACAAAGCAACCTGTTTTCATGTGAGTCAGGATCACTTAATAGCTATAAAAAAAAAAAAAAAACTTCTGTCTTAGTTTTGGGGGAATTCTATAACAAAAGCACCATTAACTGTGTAGCTAATGAAAATAGAAATTTGTTTCTGACAGCTCCAGAGTCTTGGATGGCTAAGATCAAGATACTGACAAATCTAGTATCAGGTGAGGAACCACTTTCTGGTCCATAAAGTGTCTACATCCTGGTTTATAAATGCTGTTACATGGAAGAAGGATGGGGACAATAATCCAGATAATGAGAATAAAACCCAATGACTTAAACACTTCCCAAAAGGCTATATCTCCTTATATGTTATTTAGGATTTCAACATATCAGTTTGGGGAGGGTGGGGTGGAGTGTACATTCAGACTTTTGTACTTCTTCTGTAATTATTTCAGGGACTATATGATATAGTTTAGTACTTCTTCCATAAGTACTTCGGTGACTATATGATATAGTTAGATTATAGTATGTTTAGGAAAAGCATTTCAGAAAAAGGCCCTGGAATGGTAGGCTAGCTTCCTAGCTTACACTGATCTAAGTTTATTGAATTCCCTATAGAACATATGCCCATGAGTATTTTCTAAAAGTAAGGAAGCCCGTAAAGTACGAAACATTTTCCATGAGGGCAACTTGTGGATGAAATTTTCAGAATAAGATTATTTGGCTATAATATATATCCAAGACCGTAATTTTGTGGTCCTCTACCCTTCGTGTGTATTAGAAGTGGTAAGATTAATGATAAGATGTTCTAATCTTACTTTATGACTAATAAAGTGAGAAAAAATTTGAGTATGCTTTTAATATTGAACTGAATTGTTACAACTCATAGCAGTGGACAGCAATATAGACAGCTGAAGCTACATTGTATTCAGGCTTGAATGAAAGAAACATACTTAGCAAGTTTGGAATATAAATCTTTTTCTTATATACTATTTCTAGTCTCAGTGGTGGATGTCTCTTATTCCTTTCAGGGAATCAGAGACTTTACATTTATCCTCTTTTCCTTTTTTGTATTTCCTTATTCCTTGAAGACAAGTTTTGTTCTAAGAAAAGGAATGGGCAAACAGTCATTCCTTAAGTGACTTTTCTTTCAGTACTGGTGATGTAACCCAGGGGCATTTGAACACTGAGCTATACCTCCTGCCCTAATTTTTATTTTTTATTTTGAAACAGGGTCTCATTAAGTTGCAGAGGGCCTAAGTAGCTGAGGCTGTCCACGAACTGAGATTCTCAGGTATCAATCTCAATCTCCAAAATGCTGGGATTACAAGCATGTGCCACCATGCCCAGCTTAGTGTCTAATGTTAATGGTAGTGTCAACATAATAAAATCACTGATAACAACATCTCATTTCTCTATCTCATCTAGTAATATTAATTGATTTAAAGTTTGATAGTTCTTACAAATAAAATGAACAAATATAGCTAGATTTTATGATAAAATAGTATGAATGTTTTGAATTCCCTCACTAGTATTTTTACCTTTAAAGTAATGAACAATCTTGACCATTCTCTCAAAGAGAAAAAGAATAAAATGAAACTAAAGGAATAAATGAAGAAATGATTTCCTGAGTCTTTGTTTTTTTTTTCCTATGAGACTTTAAATTTAGCTTGTTTTCTTTAAGAAACTGACTTTCAATTGGCAAGGAGATTGCCTGTAATTAGTGACTCTGCACTGTCCACCTTAGACTCAGGCCTGTGCTTCCCTACTGCATGGATGGAGGATGTCCAAAGTAGACTTGGAACCTCCCCCTGATGCCCTGTGCAGGTATTGTGTCTTGATGACTTTTCCTGTGTCTCTGGAAATTCTAACTGGGCTAGCCCATGGGGTTCCAAGATGCACCCTGGGCAAAGGGTTGCTGTAAAGTCCCTGGATACACACAATTACTGCCAGAGAGCTGCCAGGTTCCAGTGCACACCTGAGTGCATGGCTATTATGGGACCCTGGTGTGAGTGGGTGCAGACCAGGCCTAGTGGAGGGTCCAGCACTGGTCTCAGGCTCAGGCAGAATGCACGACAGTAGCGCTAGGTCCCAGGGCATGCAATGGGCATAAACAGTAGTGCTGATCCCGATGCATGGGCTGGGGGCCCGAGCATATCTCACGTTATTGGGGTGCAGGTGGGGTGCACAGAGATATGGCCTCCTTGGAAGCAGGCAGGGCACATGAGGTTAGTGTCCTGGCTCCAGCAAGGCATACGAGCTAGGCGCACAAGGTGAGCGCAGAGTCTAGGGGTGCAGGTGGCATATTCAAATAGTGGGGGTCCTGGGGCGCAGGCAGGGCACATGAGGACAGGGCTGGGTCCTGGGGTGGGGGACAGACATCCAGGGCCAGTGCCAGAACTGGGACGCATGCTAAGACCCTCAACTTCTCTGTACACACTCAGATACCTGGCTTTCTTGATCCAGGTGTCTGAAGGACTCATTATGCTGCTGTGGTCCTGTCTTTGGTGAGCACACAGGCTTCTGGCTCGGGCGCTACTCACTGCTTAAGGTGTTGAGGCTCTATGTCCGTTTTCAAACTCTTGGGTTATTTTGCCATGGTGGTCTCAGTAAGGACCAGGGAATTCAGTTTGGGCTGGCAACCCATGCTGGCGCTGGTGGGTGGCCCGGTTGTGTCTGAAGCAGGTCAGATGCCCGAACTTTCTTGTTTTTTTTTTTTTTGTTTTTTTTTTTTGTTTTTTGTTTTGCAGTGGGTCTCAAGTTCAGGGTTTCTGGATTCCTTCCACAGGGGTACCTGGATCTGTTTTGGTTCCTGAGATATATTTATTTTGTTGGTTAATACTCTGGCTTCTAGGTTGTTGAACTTTATTTATTTCAGCTACTGAGAAGTGCTGTGTCCCTCAGTCGCCATTTTGAATCTCCGTTTATTTATTTTAAATTTGTATTGGTCTGTTGTAATTATACATCATAGTGAGGTTTAAAGTCATACAAACAAATATTAACACAGGTCTTGGTGTATTTTGAGGTAAACCTAAAATGGTTAAAAATAACTGAGGGTAAGATATAAGCTAGATATCTCAGTTCCTTTCCTTTACAAGCAAAGCCAAAGCTTGTGAAGCAAATTAAGAAAGAAAATAACTCTGATTTATTCCAGCCATGTGTGACTACCATAGGCAGCTTATTACTCAGTTCATTGTAATTAGATTTCTGAATTATTTTTCATCCTACATTATTGCCATCTTTAAAAGGAATGTGATCATTTTTTCAGCTTTATGCATTGATAAGTACATACACAACTCCTGCTGTTTTCATGTGTGTCTAATTTTTGCCACTCTGCTAAAAAGTATATGACAAAATAGGAGTCAGTATATTCCATTATACTTCCTTACTAGAAACCAGCTTCAAAAGGAGGTACAGTGCCGGGTGTGTGGCGCACGCTTGTAATCCCCGTGCTTGGGAGGCTGAGACAGGAGGATTGCACGGGTTTGAAGCCAGCCTCAGCTACTTAGTGAGGCTCTCAGCAACTTAGTGAGACCCTGTTTCCAAATAAAAATATAAAATAGGTCTGGGAGTATATCCCGGAGGTAGAAAGCCTCTGGGTTCTACCCCCAGTACCACCAAAAAAAAAAGGAGGTACAGTATAATATCTAGTTCTCCAAATTATAAACAATTCATTTAATCCTACAAGTGATTCCTTTGTTATCCTTAGCTAAGAACTTGGCACTCAGAGAGATATTAAGCAAAAGATGTGACTTCCTCCCTCAAAATGTTTCCCTAAAGGATGACAAACATGTCCTATACACACACAGGACGTACTGTTTTTCTTTGGATGTGTAACAAACTATTGTACATTGAATGGCTTGAAATTACAGCAATTTATTATCTCACTGTTTCTGTTAGCCTTTTCATTGCTGTGGCCAAATATCTAACAGAAACAACTTAGAGGAGAAAATGTTTATTTGGCTCATGGGGATCAGAGCTTTAGTCCATTGTTAGCTAGCTCCAAGGCAGGTATATCTCCATGACAGAGAGAGAGGAGCATTAGGGACAGATATACTACTCAAGGTCTCGCTCCCAGTGACCCATTTCCTCTAGCCATGCCCCACCTCTGAACCTTGCTGTATTCAGCTTTTCTGGGGAACATTACATATCCAATCATGACTATTTCTGTATGTAAGAATTATGGGCATGGTTTAAATAGATTTTCTGCTTGGTCTCACGAGATCACAGTTAAGGTGACAACTGAGCTTATTTTTTGAAGGTTGAATAAGGGAAGCATCCAAGTCCAACTCCCCCAGGTCGGTGGAAGAATAAATTTATTTGTGTCTGTAAAATTCATGGTAGCTTATTTCTTCAAAGTCATCAAAGGAAAGAGAAAAGCTCTGTAGCTTTGAATTCCTAACTTCAGGGATGACCTTAACCATCTTTTAAAGGCCGAGGACCCACACAGGGTAATGTATCTTTTGATTAAGCCAAAGTCAAATGATTGGAAACCCTAATTTTACCTAAAAATCATTGTGACTTTGCCTTACTCTATTGTTTAAAATAAGTTAGAGGTTCTAACCATATTCAAGAGTTGTATGAGGGCGCAGTTTATTGAGTACCACCCTAGGATGTGTTTGCCACTATGGCAAACACTAAATACAAGAAATGGTTATACAAGTGCAATGGGATAGATAGAATCTACATGAAAATTATATATAGGGACAAAGGGACACAAAGAAAATGGGTGATCCATTCATGATGGGTCTTATTTAGAAAAAATATATTTTGTGCTTAACCATGTAGTAGGCCCTGTGCTAAACTTTGAGACTAGCAAATGTTGAATGCTAAGTGTCCTAGGTAACTCATGAAAACATATAATGTCCAACTCCAGAAGATTTTAAAACCCTATTCTATACTGTTATATGAGAAAGATATTAAAGAAATAAATAATAAAAATATGTTAACTTATGGCCATGAGTTGTTTATATTTTGTTGTTTAGGTATAACATATACACACATATCCAGAACCATGTTAACAAAGCAATATAAGTGGTATTAATTGAATATAACTATCCCAAAATATATTCTATGACACAAAGTTGCAATGGCTTTATTCTAGCCTATTTTATCTACTTTTTGTGGAAAGTAGAAAAATTCACAGGCCCAGGGTTTGAAATCTTACTTTTACATCTATTCAGGTATTACACATGGTGAGCAAAGCAGCTTCTCAGTTCAGTCATTGTACTTATATATCACTTAAATTTGGTTTGAATCTTTTTCTAGTCATTTTATATATTTATTTGGGCCCTTAAACTATCTCATACTTTGCTTTTTCAGCAAAGTTTACCACTCTTACACTATGGAGGAATTACTTGTTTAAATTTGGAAAAGCATAATAGTGGAAAAAAGACCTGAAAATTTAAGTCTTGTTATTCCAAACTGAGTGTTTTCTTCACACCATGCTTGCAAGTTAACATTGAGGATGTGATATGGAAGAAAATATAGTACAGAAAACAAAACTATCCAACCTCATTAGTTCTTTTTTTTATTTTTGGTGGTACTGGGTTTCCTGGAAGCCCTTCTATCTCTGGACTACACTCCCAGATCTATTTTATATTTTTGAAACAGGGTCTCTTACGCCAGCGCGGCTGGCTTCGAACCTGCGCGATCCTCCTGTCTCTGCCTCCCAAGCGCGGGGATTACAAGCATGCACCACCATGCCGGGCTCATTAGTTCTATAATATAAGATCCTCTTATTCTGTGTATAAGATCCTCTTATTAGTGAGTCATTCCCTTGTTTTTTTTTTTTTAAGTAATGGGGATGAAAACCAGGGAAATTTTACCTCTGAGTTATACCCCAGACATATTTTTTATTCTTTGTTTTGAAACATGGTCTTGCTGAGTTGCAAAGGGCCTCACTTAGTAGCTGAGGCTGTCCAAGAATAATGATCCTCCTGTTTCAGCCTCCCAAATGCTGGGATTACAAGCAAGCACCCATCCCCTGTTAATTTCTAAGTTCTAAATCATGGAGGCTGAGAGAGTCAGAATATTATACTCAAAAGTTTATGAAAATAAACTTTGAGAGCCTATAAAGAAACTCAGACCCATGTAAAGAACAGCTTCCAATTAATAAGTTCTTTGTGCCCCATTAATTAGTTGATCTTACTACTGAGAGTACAAACAAACTTCCCACTTCCACAATGATTGTAATGATGTGAACATTTTTCTATTAAGAATAAGAGACTGAAGTCATCAATAATTTCATATAGGTTAATAAGTTAGAATATTTTTCTTCTTAAATTTATTACAGGATAATAGATTTTAGGATACTGCTGACTTCTTACACAAATCTACTTTGGAATGTTTTCTGTTCATACAATTCCTCACCAGATTTTATATTCTTTCTTGTTATTCAGGATATTGTGCACCAAATGTTTGGTCAAGTTTTCATTTTGTAGCCAACATGGGAGGTTTATTATAGGTAAAGTGTAATTTATGATTTCCATAATCTTAGTTACAGCTAATATGCCAATTTATATATTTAAGTAGTTGTATGTCATGTCATAAACATATTAGAGATATACTAACCTTCCTATCTGAACATTTTAGTACCTTGTAAATCTAAAAATCTTTCTATAAAATTACATTTCCTAGTATCTCTGTATTTAATCTGTTATAGCATAAGCATCACATGCCTCTCATTTTATCCTCTTCAGAACATTACACTAGGCTTTGTTTTTCTAGTCTATTTCCCAAGGTTCTCTGACAAAACTCCAAGACACTGAATACAGAGAAGCTTTATAGAAAGTGCAGTTCAAGGGATAGAGTAGTTATTAATAATAATTATTATTATGATTAATGCTAGTACTTTGGATGAGGTTCCTATTTAAATTTATTATACAGTAAAACTTTTGAAGATAATTACTCCCTAGTGTGATTATGGATAAACTGAAATTGGAATTATTTTATTTAAACTTAAAATATTGCTTTCTAAGGAGGGCATGATATTTTACATTTAATAGGTATAAATAAAGAGATCCAAGTTTTTCAAAGATTCCTAATACCCATTTTATATTAAAGCATTACATATAATTAGTCTATTTCATAATATATGACATAAAAATGACAGATATTTGTTTGCTTGTTATATATCCAGACACATTTTCAAAACATACTTTTAACTCTATGTATATCACATGTGCAAATTTCAAGTGCCATTGCCACCAAATCATCCTAGTTATTCTTTAATTATTTTTTCTACCCACTGAAAAGAATTGTGGCTCTTAAAAACATTCAGTAACTCAGGTTAGTCATGATGACTTAAATGTATGAAAGTACTTTATTATTCACGGCAATGATAAAATTTATGATGAACAGAGAGAAAGCAAAATGTTTCCCTAAAGAAATGTCCTTGTAATTTTAACTACCTGAGTTCTCTGTTGATGCAAGTTTAATAAGTTAGAATACTGTTCTTCTTAAATTGTGGGCCTAATACAGTCAAGTATTCAGAATCTGAGCAACAGCTTAGCCTTTGTCTTCCTATTGTTATCAAAATAATCTGTACTTATATTTCTCCTACCTTTATCAATGGAAGCTGCCCTACATCTAAGAACATTACCTGTAATTATGATATATTTATTATGCAGGTGACTAATGTTTTTTCTGCTTTCTTATTTCATGCAGAGTATTAAATTTAGACTTCCTTTAGAGAAGACCTCTTATTAATAAAATTGTTTCTCAAATATGCATCTACATCTCTCAATATTAGTATCTAATTATTTTATTTTGAACCTTGCATATATTGGCTATCAATAGTGCCAGAAAATATACAAAATTCCTACTGCTTCCACATATATGCTTAAAATGCAAAAATCAGTTCTTCATTCTGTTCTTTCCCACCTTCTTTTTCTGTGTTTCTTCCATCCTCATAGTGGTGTTATAAAGTGATATAATTTCAATAACTACATATTATGCAAATTAACAGAGAAGACACTTTTTGATGATTTAGCTAATATGAAGGAGAATCACTTTCTGACTGTAAACTAATCTGTAATATTGACACCCAATGCCATTTGTGTCACTGACAGCTTTGTGTGCCAGCCTTTGCCATCCTTATGCAACTGGATGGAGTTTGTTTTCTAGTCTTGACCACAGTATTCAGTTATGAACACATTTTCAGTAGGAGTTGAAGAAAAATGGTTGGTGCTAGAAGTAAGCCCTACTCCCTTTCCAGAAGTGCCATATTCTGGTTTGCTTGCTTCTTTATTTACTAGTACTGAGTACTAGTGGTACTGAGAATGAGATTCAGGGGAATTCTACCTCCAAGATATAACCCCAGCCCTATTTTTTATTCTCTATTTGAATCAGGGTCTCACTGAGTTGCAAAGGACCTCACTCAGTAACTGAGGCTGTTTGCTAACAGCAATCCTCCTGTCAGCATCCCAAATGCTGGGATTAGAAGCATGAGCCACCATGCCTGGATTCTATTCTAGTGTATTTAAAATAGTGCCTACAACTATTCTATACTTGTCCGAATTAATGGATCTGTGTAGAGATGGAGGAAAAGAGATTTTCCTTGTTATTTACTCAATGAAGTGTAATTTGGAAGGTCATTATTGCATCTTAGGTGCATTCTTGACCTACTGGAAAGTCAAATGGCAAGTTCATGAGGTAAGTCTATGAGTGTTCCTGAAGCCTCTGTTATAGGTGCTCTGTCAGATACAAAAGGTAATTTTGATAATTATGTGCTTTAGCCATTAATGAAATATAAATTCAGAAATGAGAAACTTAGTGTATCCTGTTGTATTTATGGATATATTTGTAGATTAGTTAAGATACTGTGGCTTAAGGAAAATCTATAATTTGGAGATACTGATTAATGAAAATATTCTATTTGGGCATATTGACAAAGGTTCAGTCTTTGTTGTAGAAGCAAGAAGGAATTATTTGAGCATTTTTAACAAGTATATGACAGGATGAAATAGTACTATGAAAGGTATCAAAAGTGGCTAGAAAAGGATGAGTGTTTATCATTTAGATGGGATAGTGAGTAAACTGGGCCTTTGGGTGTCTTAAGTCGCCAGTTCTGGCTTTTTGTACATAGATGGCTGAAATAAAAAAAATTAGTTGTATTGAAACTGACTTGGAACGATTCTTAACCAGTTTTACTGAATTCTGTTGTTTCTTCTCAAAATTAGCTCATTATTACAGAACCATTGTGTGTTAATTACACTCAGAAAACAATCCTTGAGCTCATTGTTTCATGGCTTATAGGCAAACAAACTTGTAGATTGCCTACAATTTGGGCATTTCATCTGGAAGTTTAAGTATTGTATCCATAGAGTCTTTAAGAATTTTATAGATATTGGCAGGTGGTACTAGAGTACATTAGAATTACTAGGTGTTATAATCAGACTTAATTTATCACCCATTGGAAAATAAATATGTAGGCAAAATGATGAAAATCATATAGTACTTTCTAATAAATTATTTTCAGTGGTTTAGAATATACAATTATGAATTTAAAATAGAGAATGGATAATGGATCAAAAGGAAAAAAGTGAACAAAAGGCACTTTTATATTATGTTTAAAGTAATTCACATTGAGGAACATAACTATCATTAGGAAATATGGCTTTTCTGAAGAGAAGAAGTGCATTAGGCAAAAACAAGTTTTAGTATCAGGTAGACATCATGGATACTTAAACATCTAGTTTTCTCAAAAAACACACACCACTCAGTTTTTAATTTTTTATTTGTGCATTGTGATCATATCCTAATGTGGTACAGAATGGTAGAATCATGCATGTACCCATTACTCATATAGTCTTTCCACAATCCCCACCCCATTCTCTCCCCCCTTCCTCCTATTCATGTTTGGCTTAGTGATTGGCTTTGATATGTTTGTGAATAAACAACATGTACATTGTAGAATTTCCCTCTTCCCCTTCCCATCACTCCCAGTTAGGCCACCTTATTTGCTTATCTATATTTTTTCTTCTTTATCTTCATACCTCCTATGACCCTTTTTCTCCCTAGCTTCTACATATTAGGGAGAGCATCTGATTTCTTACTTTTTGTGGCTGACTAATCTCACTTAGCATAATGTTCTCCAGTTTCATCCAATTCCTTGTAAATGATGTAGTTGCATTCTTCTTCATGGCAGAACAAAAACTACTGCAAACCATTGCAAACCACTCTATTCTTAATGTTCCCCTAGGAGAAAATATACATACATATATATGTATATATACATATATAAAATATATATATATATACATATATGGAGAAATATATTTCATATATATATCCTTGTAGTCAACCTAAATATAATATCTTTTTATCATTAGCATCATTAGCTACTGATAATTTTGGAATAGTTATTATGATGGCATTGGCAATGCTGTTAGTCATCTGGTTGCAACAAATTGTAGCAAAGATGACTTGCTATTTATTTAATGACACTGAAACTAGGGTGAGTGGGAAATATGAGGCAAGAAATTCCCTTTGAGGAAGAGCCAGTTTGCTGTGGAAGTTCTTGCACAACAATGACATACTGCCAGTATTGAGTTTACTTCAGTTTCTAGTTAATAGTTAAACCAGTAACGCAGCATCCAGGGAGATTGGAAGCAGAAACACCATTTAACAAGCCACTGACACAGCCTTGAAAATAGTTGATGGCAACCTTAATTAAGTTAGGGGTTGCAAGAGATGGGAAGCCCAAGTGACATTGTGACAAGTAAATTTTCAAGTGTTGGTCCCTTTGGTAAGATAGTGTATTAAAAATGAGAAGATGGAGGGTAAGAATGTCTCTGAAGTTCCAGTCTTGTGGACTGTATGGGTAAAATTTGACAAAATTGGTCAATGAAAGACAGTAAATTTGAGATGGGGAACTGTTGTGATTGTGATAATGGGGTTTAGGAATAAGATTGAGGTTACAAATGTAGATATGGGAGTCACTATTATCTTAAGAATTTAGGGGTCAATTGAAACTCTGACAATAGATACAGTAACCCATGGAGAGAATACAGAGACCTCACAAAACTGAATAAAATGGGTTGAGAAAAATCTCAGGGCATTGACAGAAGAAGTGTAACCAATGAAAGGGAAAAAGGACAGTAAGAGTAATATAATGAGAAGAAAGAAAATGTAGTGCTTTAGAATCTAAAGAAAGGGAAGGAGTCAAGAGATGTAGTGGAGGTTGGCACCATCAGAAATTGCAGAAAAATTGAAGAGGCCAAAAACTCAAAAAAGGAACTTGGATTTGGCACATTGACACACTGTATTTAAGGAACAATCTCAGTGCAGTGAAAAGCACACATATGAGATTGCCATGAATTACTGAGGAAGTAAAAGGAGAAAATTATTCTATTTTCAATATGTCAATGACAGGGGCTACTGTGATAAAGTAAAAAGAGATATTAAAATTGGCTTAGGTTGATTTTAATTCAGATAGTACACAATCTCTTCATTAGGTGGCTAACCTATTTCATATGCTTATTCACCATGAATCCAGTACAGCACAGTGAAATTCTATCAACAATCATTATCGCTTTCATAGTTTAAAAAGATACTGGATAAATTGTGGGACCAATCTAAATATTTCTTAAAGGAGGAATGGATAAAGAAAATGTGTTTTTGTAAAATGAAATACTATTCAACCTCTAAAAGGAAGTCATTCTATCATTTTTGGAAGCATGGATAGAGTTGAAGTACAATATGCTAAGTGAAATAAGCAAAACACAGAAATACAATTGCAGTATCATTAATAGGTAGAATCTAAAACAGTTGCACTTAGAGCATCATTGAGTAGAATGTTGGTTACCAGAGGATGAGGGATGAGGGGAATCAGTAAATAATAATCCAAGGGTGCAAATAATAGATTAGATAGGAGGAGTATGATTATTTTTATACTGAAAATTGAAAGGAGAGGTGCTCAAAAAGCCCTTTTTTTATTTTTTATTTTGAGGTTGGTTATCTCTAAATTGCCCAGGCTGGCCTTTAATTTCTGATCCTCCTGCCTCAGTCTCCCAAGTAGCTGAGATAATAGGCATACATCATGGTGCCAGAAGGAGGAGGAAACTTGATTTAGTTTTTAGTCAGTTGTACAGTGTGTTGATGATAAATAATAATTGAGCACAACACATTTCAATATAATTGAGAGGGTCAATTCTAAGTATTCTCATCACAAAAATGTTACATATTTGAGATAATAGATATGTTAATTAGTATGCTTAATCATTCTACATTGTTTTAAAATTATGATAGCACTTTGTACCTCATATGCATATATATATATGCATGCATACACACACACACATATATATATGTATATATATATATGTATATATATATATATATGTATATATATATATACACACACACACAACTGGAACATGATAATATATGATAAACAGAGGTGAAATAAGGAAGCAATTTCTTTCTTTTTTTTGTGGTACTGGGGTCCTTGGAAACCCTTCTACCTCTGGGCTACACTCCCAGACCTATTTTATACTTTTTATTTGGAAACAGGGATTCTTAAGCCAGTGAGGCTGGCTTTGAACCTATGTAATCCTCTTGTCTCTGCCTCACAAGCACGGGGAATACAAGTGTTTGCCACCATGCCCATCAGGAAGCCATTTCTTACTGACTTTTTGGTTCTTCTGGGTCTCACATACAGTACTTGGAACATAGTAGGTACTCAGAAATTGTGAGCCAAATTGAATAAAATTTCTCGAGAATCTCTACTTTTTCCTCAGAGGGAAAAAAATGAAATATAAGCTTTTTCTTTGGCCAGGGATACAAATACTACCACTTCTGACAGTTTAATTCTTCTGGCCTTTGACATTTGGCTTGTGGTGAATGCCCTTACTTTATTCATTGTGTAAAATTCACTGAAACTTCAATAATTAGGAACTTGATGTATCATGTGTGTGTGTGTGTGTGTGTGTGTGTGTGTGTGTGTGTGTGTGTGTGTGTTGCTGTAGAACCCAGGGACTTTTCTATCTCTGGGCTATACTGCTAGACCTATTTTATATTTTATTTGGATACAGGGTCTCATGAAGTTTCTGAGAGCCTCACTAAGTAGCTGAGGCTGGCTTTGAACCTCTGTGATCCTCCTGTCTCAGACTCCCAAGCGCTGGGATTACAAGAGTGCGCCAACACACCTGGCTATATCAGTTCTTAACAGAAACTTTTAGAAACATTTTCATTTAAACACACACACACACACACACAGTCTTAATATCTATTGTGAAATGAGTGATCTATCTGGAGCTGAGCATAATTTAAAATTTTCTTTTTCAGTAAATATTTGTTGTTACTTTACAGACAAAATGTTGCTGACTTTATTTCATGCAATTGGTTTATCATTTCAGACACCAGTACCAAATTACTTAACCTAGTCTTATTTAACAACTTCTTCTTAACTTTTAAATATTTGTGGTTCATAAATTTTGTACTGAAGATGTTTTTGCATGTTTCTGTATCATCTTAAGGTTATTTACATTAGGTTATGTGCAAGGAAGAACTTTATGGGAGACCTGTTTAATGCCAAAAAGTGATGTACAGACACAGAGACTAAGAAAATAACATGTACTCTCTCTAAAAATCTTTTGTTAGTTTAAATAATTTTTTGGATGAGATTCAAGAGTTTGTCATCAGAATGAGTTGATGGCCATACTAATTTGGAATATTTTAATACTAGGGATTGAAACAAGATGCCTTTTACCTCCTAGTGACATCCCCAGCCCTATTTTATTTTTTATTTTGAAGCAAAGTCTCACTACGATACGGAGGCTGGCCTGAAACCTGTGATTGTTTTGTCTCAGTGACCCAAGAATTGGGATTGCAGGCATGGGCCACCTTGCGCCACTTCAATAAGGACTTTTTAAACTCTTAACTTCAAATTATTATTTATCTACTTTAAGTTATTTTTGGATGAGATAGAATATAAATACATTTTATTATTCAGGATGCTCTTGATTATAAGTTAAAAATAGACCTCAAAATGGCTAAAAATAAAGGATTATTATCTCACATAATAAGAACTTTTAAGGTAGAATTAATTTCTGTAGATTCAAGACATCAATTTATTTTCTGTTCTTCTCTACAAACTATTTGAAGTAATTTTCCCTTCATAATATCAATAAATATGACCACAATAATTTCTCAATAGGCATCCTCCTATAACAATGCAGAAAGAAAAAGAAAAAAAATTTTCTACTCTTTAAATGCTAAGATTTTTTCCATCTCTCTGCCCCAAGAAACCCTCCCTTCACATCTCATTGGACAAAATTAGGTCACATGAATCTTCCTTAACCAGTAACTTATGGGACTAGAGCTGAGTTTTGGGATATAATTTATTTTAGTAGCTGTATTAAGTACAATTCACATACAATAAATTCACCCAGCTATATATATATATATATATATATATATATATATATATATATATATACTTCAATGACTTGGTCTATTCAAAGAGATAACATCCATCACAATAGTAAATTATGAAACAATTCTTAATCCTTAAAAGAAATTACATACCCATTAAAAAGTCACTACACATTCTTTCTTCCCTCAGTTCCTGGCAGATAGACTTTCTGTTTCTATTGCTTTTCCTCTATGGGGTAGTGCATACAAATGGAATCATATAATATTTGACTTTTTATAACTGGCTTCTTCTACTTATCATAATATTTTAAAGTTTCCTCCCACTGTATTGGAAATTAATAGTTCATTATCTTTTATAGCTCCACGATATTCCATATTATATATATGCACATTTTTGTTAATCCATTAATCAGTTGATGGATTTTTTTTCTCTTTTAGCTATTGAAAAATACTGCTGTGAACATTTGTGTACAAGTATTTGTATAAACATATGTTTCAGTCCTTTGAAATATATATCTAGAAGTGGAATTACTGGGTCATATGGGAATTCTATGTTTAAAATTTTGAGGAACTAATAAATTGTTTTCTACAATGCCTGGACAGTTTTATAATCCCATTAGCAAGTTAGCAGTGTCCCATTCCAAATTCTTCATATCCTCTATAGTACTTGTTATTATCTTTTTTATTATAGCTGTCCTAATAGCTATTGCACTGCATTTTATTATGGTTTTATAGTCTTTCCTGAAGCATATGGACAAGTGGAAGAGTAAGGATACATAAAAATATCTGATATGATATTAATAAAAAAGGAGGAAAAATTGGGTTTTTTAAAATTATTTTATTGGTGTAGTCATACATCTTAATTGGGGTAAAAGATGGTAGAAGCATACGTGCACACATCACTTATTTAGCCCTTCCCCTAATTCCCACACCAATTGCTTCCCCTCCTTCTTTATGTTTGGCTTAGTGATGGATTTTGATATGTTTATTAATGTACATAATATACATAAAAAAAATTCTCTCTTCTTCCCTCAGATTTTGCTCAGTTAGGTCACTTTTTATGGTCATCTATGTTTCTTTTTTCTTTGTTGAGAATTTCTCCTATGACCCTTTTTCTCCCTAGCTTCTATATATCAGGGAGAGCATCTGATTATTTTATGTTTTGTGACTGACTAATCTCACTTAGCATAATTTCCTCCAGTTCCATCTATTTCCCTGTAATTAAATTTATTTTGTTCTTTATGGCTGAGTGAAATTCTATTATGTACATAGCACACAGTTTTGTAATTTATTCATCTGTTGATGAACATCTTGTCTTGTTTCATAGTTTGGCAATTGTGGATTTGTGGCTATGAAGACAGATACACATGCATTAGTTTGGTGGTTTACTTTGCATTATTTTGGGTAGATACCCAGAAGTGGTATTGCTAAATTATGTGGTAGGTTCATTTCCATTCTTCTGAGTATCCTCAATATTGTTTTCCAAAGTGGTTACACTAATTTTCAATCCCACCTTCAGTGTATTAAGTTTCTTACTTTTCCAAACCCTTGCCAGCATTTGTTCTTGTTTGTAAAGTTTTGAATGATTGCCATTCTAGTTGAAGTTAAGTGAAATCTTAGGATAGTTTTGATTCACATCTCTCTGATTTCTAATGATGTTAAACTTTTTTATACATTTGTTGGCCATTTGAATTTCTTTTGTGAAGTGTCTATTTGGTTCACTTACCCATATTTTTGATTGTGTTGTTTTCTTAGTGTTGAATTGTTTGAGTTCTCTGTATATTCTAGATATTAGTCCTCTATAAAAGGATTAGTTGGCAAAACTTTTATCCCATTCTGTTGGCGCTCTTTAGAGATTCTTGATAGTTTTCTTTGTTGTATAGAAGATCTTGAGTTTAATGTGATCCCATATATTGATCTTTCTTTTATTGTCTGGTGTCTTTGGGGTTTTGTTGAGAAAAGTTTTACCCGTGATATGTGTTAAAATGTTGGATCTATGCCCTCTTCAAGGAGCTGCAAGGTCTCTGGTCTGATTTATAAGTTTTTGATCCATCTTGAATTGAATTTTTTGCAGGGTGAAAATGTGGGGTTTATTTCCATTTTTCTGCATATGGTTAACTAGTTTTGCCAATGTAGTTTTTTGCAACAAGAACCATGATGGAGGTATTGCAATACCTGATTTCAAAATGTACTACAAAGCTGTAGTAAAAAAAAATCATGGTATTGACTCAAAAGTGGACATATAGATCAATAGAAAACTCAGAAACATACTTAGAGCTAATTGATTTTTTACAGAGGGGTCAAAAACTTATACTAGAAAAAGTTTGGCTCTTATAGGCAAACAATAGAGTCTGATCACAAGTAAATACAAAAAATGTTCCTACTTCATCTAAAATTTTTTGTCACTAGGTATTGAATCCATGGGAGTTATATCTCTCAGCTACATTCCTGCCTTTTTTATTTATTTTTTCTTTCCCTGTCCTTTTTATTTTATTTTATTTTTTGTGGTACTGGGGTTCCTGGAAACCCTTCTACCTCCAGGCTACACTCCCAGACCTATTTTTACATTTTTATTTGGAAACAGGGTCTCCTAAACCAGCCCACTCGGCTGGCTTCGAACCTGCGCGATTCTCCTGTCTCTGTCTCCCAAGCACGGGGATTACAAGCATGCACCACCACGCCCGGCCTTATTTTTTATTTTAAAAAAGCATTTTACTAAGGTACCATGCACTGGTCTTAAACCTGTGATCCTCCTGTCTCACTTCCAAGTACAGGGATTATAGGTACACAACATTGTGCCCTGTTTACTTGACCTAATTTGATAACCTTTTCCATTTTACTTCAATTTTATTTTTGATTTTATTTTTGAATTATCAACATTTTTCAGCTATTCAAGAAAAGTTCAGTATAGTAAATAAGTACATGTGGATATAATCATCAATTATATAATTAAAATGCTATTAAAATATAACTGCAAATTTATTTGACCTGATCTTTAAGTATTCTGATAGATGATATGGATGACAATACAGATGATCAGCATTAAAGCATCAGTTTTCAGAATACATCAATATTTGTCAGGCCCATTTATTCTAGATCAGGGTTTGGTTTTTCTAAAGTGTGTCAGAGAGAAAAAAAAGTTTTAGGCATAAGAAAACTTACTCATGTGATGGATGAATGGTTCTATAATCCAAAGGCCAAAGCTAAGTGCACCCTGAAAACACAAAGCAAGAGTCTTTATCATCTTTCTTGAAATTAGTAGTCATCCATCCATAGTATTGTTATGTGGACTCTCTGGCCATTGGTAGGACATTGTACCAATTTTTTTTTTTTTTGTCAAGGTATGGGTTGAATCCAGGGCAATTCTATCTCTGAGTTACATCCCCAGCTCTACTTTATGTTGAAACAGGATCTGGCTAAATTACTGCATTCTGGCCTCAAACTTGTGGTCCTCAAGTGGCCTCCCAACTACTGAAATTACAGGTATGTGGCACTGTGCTTGGCTCCAATGTTTTTGTTTTTCTTTACTTAACACAGTAACCTGTTGATTAGTCATTTATATTTTGAATCTCGAAATCTCACCACTTTACATGCACATGAACTGTGTTTCTGCCTTTGCTTTGCTATGCAGTTTGAATCTCTGGAAGCTGACTTTTACCCTTCTTATTTAGATAAGTATACTGTATTTTTTGGATAATACATACTTGTTTTTTTTTATCCAACTGCCAATGTTGTTATCATGTCAATTTTTTTCAGTTATCCTAAAATTCTAGAGTCATAAAATATTTCAATTTATAAATGGAAGAGAACTTGGAAGTCATTTTTTCTCATTTTCTTACTATAGAAATTGCATTCAAGTTTGTTCCCTCCAGGTGCACCTGGTATGTCAAGCGTTAACCACTATTAGTATTGATGTACATAAATATACAGAGTTCCTTGGTTTCTTGACACCAGTCCGAGTGATGGATGATTTGCCTGCTAATATCATATTTCCCTGCTAATACCATATTGGTCTCTGCTTTCTCTTGGGAACCTATTAAATCAGAATTTCTAGAGCTGAAACTCAAACACTGATACTTTGTAAGCTCCCAGAAGTAGTTAAAATATGCATTTGGTGTTGGGAATCTGTGAGATAGGCTAACTTTCCAAACAAATTATTCTAGAAACATGGATATTAATGTCATGAATTGCTACCTAAAGTAAAACCCTAAATTTCTTGGTTGATGTCATTTAGAAAAACTATCACTCTGATCCAATATGCTTCTTTATGTTTCTGGTAAGATTATATTGACTCTGAAAGGACCATTATTAGCAAGTTTGATATTTTACATAATTATAAAATATATATTTATTATCTATGACAGGGTATAGGTAAGAATGTATCTAAAAATATTTCTCCCTCTTCATAATTTTGATATTTTTACTTTAAACTTAAAAATGTAAATCTTAGAGAGTTAAATATATTCACTTTGGTGTGATATGTACTATATGCATTTGGTTTAAAAGATGGATTTTAAGTTGGTTGTGGTGGCTCATTTCTATAATTGCAGTACTTGAGATGGTGAGCAAAAGGATCACAGGTTCATAACAAGCCTCAACAATTTATCAGGTCTGACTAACAAGACTCTTAAGTTTCAAAGTGAAAATAAAAAAGTAAAAATATTTTAAATCAATAAGAAGTAAATAAAAAGGTCTGCAGTTATAACTCAGAGGTAGAATGTCCTGAGTTCAATCCAATTCTCTTTAGGAATACTGAAGCAGATCAAACATACTTCCCTTTTGCTTTAATCAGCTAGTGACTTAATTCAAATGATGACATCTCCCCCAATTTAGTGAGATTATTTTCAGACATTTGTTCAAGTGAAATGTTTTAGGGAATATATTTAGGAATTTCCAGGTTTTCTTCCATGAACTGTACTTTTGTAATTTTCTGAATAGCATGTACTTTTGTTCCTTGCTATTTAACTCCTTTTATTTTAGGGATGTGTTCTAAATTTGGACATTATTGTTGACTTCATAATACAGTTTGGAAATATAACCATGTTAATTTGTTCCCACCAAATAGTCTTGTTGGGAGGTCAGCCATTACTGGAAATTTCTCACAGAGAAACTAATGATCATTAAAGTTTATTAATGTACTTGTTATAAGGGGCTCAAAACATCTATAACCATAGTCAAAACATGGTATCAGTTGATAGATACAAAATAATGCTTAATGTATATCTTAGTCAACATTCTCACTACTGTGACCCAGTAAACCTGACCACACCATTTAGAGGAAGGAAGATTTATTTGCTTACAGGATTTGGAGATTTCAAGGTTCAGTTAATGGTAGTCCAGGTCTGCATAGTTCAGGGCATGGCAACGGGAATCAGAGAGAGTGAGAGAACAAGGGCTCTGCTCTCACATTTAGAGCGAGTGAGAGTGAGTGAGAGAGATAGAGATAGAGAGAGAGAGAGAGAGAGATAGAGAGAGAGAGAGAGAGAGAGGTGAGCAAACAGGTGGAGGAAATACTTTATATAATCTCCAAGATCACACACCCAGAGACTACTTTTTAGCAATTAAATCCTGCTTCCAACATTGCTACCTTATTTCCGTGAAGGCTAATGGGAAATCCTAGATACAAACCACTACAATCTATAATATGTTTCTGTCTGCATGCAACATCTTGATGAGCACTTGGATAATGACTGCATACTTACATTTATATTTTTAAACCATGCTTTACATAGGGGGTAATTGCTTTAACAATTTATCTAAACATAAGTAGAAAACTGTCTCAGAATTATAAAATATACAACCTATGTCTTTAGGTATGACTATGGAAACAATTTCTAAGTGATTAAGTAAAAATGATCAGCTAGATCAGCAGTTCTCAACTCTGGCAGTATTTAAGGGAGATTTTAAAAATAATATCAGCCAGTCGCTACTCTGACAGATTCTTATGTAGTTGGCCCTGAGTAGGATCCATACATCAGTATTTGAAGTCTCCCAGGTGATTCTATCGTACAACTATAGTTGAGAAGTACTTGAATTAATTATATGCCTTGTGAAGATAAATGCCATTGTGTGTATTCTTTATTTCTGCATTCCTGTGTCCAGACAATTATCTGACAGATAGTGTTTCAACAAATATGTGTTTTGTGCAAAGATACCAATTTAGAATTGGTGAACATTTAGAGTTGCTTCTCCAGACATTCAACTAGCAACAATTGCTAAATGTTTGAAGTAATCAGAGGACTGTGGATGTTTACAAAGAATACAATCACACAAAGGTCTCCGAAGATAGCAACCGAGAAAAGCAGCATTTACGAGTCCCGCTAACACTCAATCACTATAGTAAAAAAATCAGCACATTTTATAGCCAGAAAAAATATCAGCAGAGAACTAAAAACTGTAAATACAAGGGACAAAGGAAAAGAAGACTAGAAGAACAACCAGGAACCAGAAAAGAAACCAGCCCGCAATGCAGTGGAGAATACCGCGCTGGCGCAATCTTCCCTCAGAGCACTAGGCTCCAGAGAAGAAAGTTAAACAAGGAGCTGAAGTGAGCAACTGCAGATCATTTGGGTGTAATTCAGCAGTTCTTTCAGCACAAAGAATGTCGAAAACTCACAGTGACCAAGCTCATCATGCCCTCCTGGGACTCAGAATGGAGCTCAAAACCAGAAAAGAAATATACTAGCCTCATGGCCGAGGGTCAAACAGCAGCACCATACTGCCAGTGGCAGCAGTGAGTTCACCATGCCCATGACAACTCCAGATCAGTGCACTCAACAACTGTAAGTGAAATTGAGGCCCCTAAAGGATAAACCCCAGCACTGCACACCAGGGACTTACACAGCTTGCATAATCTACCTGGGTCTGAGACTTTTCAGTCTAACCCAGTGAAGGAGTAGCAGTGGCAGAGATATCACACCCTAGGCACACCTCCCCATGGGAAAATACCCAGCCTGGCACCCGCAGGGTCTTACACAGCCTCGATTAACTCCCTGAGTCTGAGAATTTATGATACAACCCAGTAAAGGAGTAGTGGTGACTGTGATGACCGCAAACTCAAGATCCAGAGCACCCTAAGTGAAGTCATAGTAAACCAAGGAAGGAGCCAGAGAAGGCACAAACTTCTGAAATCATGGGAAAGAGGAATAACAATGGAACAATGAATGCCCACAACTCACAACATCAGAACCTGATAACACAGAGAAATCTCCAAAAGATCAGAAGTATAACTATAGAAATAATACAGGACCTTCTAAAATAATTTACAGAGAGTTTAAAAGAAATAAAGGATGCAATCATTGAAGTAAAGTCATCAATTCAAACTATAAACAATCGATTAGACCACATTGAGATTAGAATATTGCTCCTAAAAGATGATCACTCCAAAATGAACGCATAGTTTATAATTTAGAAAAAAAAATCTGCCAGCAGGAATTTGACATTGAAGAAATATGGGCTCATCTTAAGAGAGCTAACCTAAGAATAATTGGAATAGAGGAGGGAAAAGAAGGTGAAACCAAAGTGATCAATAATCTCTTCAAGGAAGTAATAGCAGAAAATTTTCCAAACACAGAGCAAGAGGTCAATACACAGGTCCAGGAAACTTATAGATGATCAGAGAAGAGGATCTCCACACCACATAATTGTCAAAATGACTAATGTCTAATCCAAGAAGAAATTCTAAAGGCAACAAAAACAAAAGGCCAAGTGACATTCAGAGGCAAACCGATTAGAATCACTCCAGATTTCCCAAACCAAGTCATGAAAGCCAGAAGGGCTTGGAGTAACATATTCCAAACTCTGAAAGAAAACGATTTTCAGCCAAAAATTTTCTACCCAGCAAAACTATCTATTAAATTAGATGAGGAAATAAGATTCCATGACATACAGAAACTGAAGGAATTTATGTCTTCAAAACAAGCTCTAGAGAAAATACTCAAGGATATTAACTACAAAGAATAAATAGGTCATAAACACCAGGACCAGAGAAACTAGATTTTCCATCCAGCAGACAATTAACCAAAGAAGAATGAACAGTATTTTAAACAGAAATAAAATCCTTACATGTTAGGAATTAAAAATTATCTCTCAATAATCACACTGAATGTAAACGGCCTCAACTCCCCCATAAAAAAGATGTGGCAAAGTGGATTAAAAACCTGAATCCATCCATCTGCTGCTTATCAGAAACCCACCTTACAAGTAAAGATAAGAACAAAATCAAGGTAAAGGGCTAGGGCAAGGAATTCCATGCTAAAGGAATAAGAAGGCAAGCAGGAATAGCAACTATGATATTAGAAAAGTTAGACTAAAAATCCAAACTTATTAGAAGAGACAAAGAAGGTCATATTTTACTGGTAAAAGGAATAATCCAGCAAGAGGAAATAACCATAATCAACGTCTATGATCCAAACATAGGTGCAGCTACTTTCATAAATCGAACTCCTTGTGACATGAAGTCACACATAAATCCCAGTACAATAATACTGGGAGACTTCAACATACCTCTCACAACATTAGACTGATCTTCCAGACAAAAGGTCAGTAAAGATACCTCAGAACTAAAGAACACCATTAATCAAATGGACTTGTTGGACACCTATAGAATATTCCACCCAAATACAACAGAGTTTACATTTTTCTCAGCTGCTCACAGAACCTTCTCCAAAATAGATAACTTCCTGGGACACAAAATGAGCACTAGCAAATTTTAAAAATATTACATACTTCCCTGTGTCATTTCAGACCATAATGGAATGAAACTAGAAATCAACTCTAAGAATACCCAGAGAAAAAATATAAATATGTGGAGACTAAACACCACATTGCTGAGAAGAATGGGTCATAGAAGATGTAAGAGGTGAAATCAAGAAATTTCTAGAAACAAATGAAAATAAAGATACAACATACCAAAACATCTGGGACACTTTGAAGGCAGTATTAAGAGGTAAATTTATAGCACTGAGAGCTCATATAAGAAAAATAGAAAATCTTCAAATAAATAACCTAATGACACACCCTAAAGCCCTTAAAAAGCAGGAACAACTGAACCCCAAAGCCAGCAGAAGACAGGAAATTATTAAAATTACAGCAGAAGTAAATGAAATAGAGAATAAAAAAATACAGAAAATCAACAAAACCAAAAGCTGATTTCTTGAAAAAATTAACAAGGTACATAAACCACTAGTCAACGTAACTAACAAAAAAGAGAGAAGCAACCGAAATTACGAAGATAAGAGAAGAAAAAGAGACATTACTACTGACAGTGTAGAAATCCAAAGGATTATCATAAACTACTATGTAAAACTATACTCCAACAGAATGGAAAATCTGGAGGAAATTGACAACTTTTTAGATAAATATAACCTTCCTAAACTGAGTCAAGAAGATATAGAAAACTTAAACCAACTAATAACAAAGAGATTGAAACAGCAATAAAGAGCTTACCATCAAAGAAAAGCCCAGGACCAGATGGCATTCCGAGTGAATTCTATAAAACCTTTATAGAAGAGATAACCCCAATATTACTCAAAATATTTCATGAAATAGAAAAAAGCAGGACTCTCCCAAACACATTCTATGAAGCCAACATGACACTAATACCAAAACTGAATAAAGACAGTTCAAGGAAGGAAAACTACAGGCCTATATCTCTGATGATCTTGGATGCAAAATTATTAAACAAAATACTAGCAAGACACATTCAAAACCACATAATGAAAATCACACACCATGACCAGGTATTAGGGTTCATCCCAGGGATGCAAGGCTGGTTCAACATATGAAAATCAATTCATGTAATTTATCATATAAAGAGAATCAAAGACAAAAATTACATGATCATTTCAATAGATGCTGAAAAAGCATTTGATAAAATCCAACATCCATTTATGATGAAAAACACTGCAGAGAATTGGAATAGAAGGAACATATCTCAACATTATAAAGGCAATCTACAATAAGCCCACTGCCAACATCATATTAAAAGGGGAAAAACTTCAAGAATTCCCCCTAAATACTGGAATGAGACAAGGATGTCCACTATCACCACTTCTCTTAAATATAGTACTAGAGACTCTAGCAAGAGCAATAAGGCAAGAAAAGGAAATCAAAGGAGTAAAAATAGGTAAAGAAGAACTCAAACTTTCACTATTTGCAGATGACATGATACTATACTTAGAAAATCCAACAAACTCAACTGAAAAGCTTATAGAACTCATTGATAAATTCAGCAAAGTGTCTGGATACAAAATCAATCTTAAAAAATTAGAAGCTTTCCTGTACACCAACCATAAATCCACTGAAAAAGAAATTTAGAAAACATTTCCACTCAAGATCTCCTAAAAAAAATTGAAATACTTCTGAATAAACTTAACCAAGGAAGTAAAAGATCTCTGCAACAAAAATGAATCTCTGCAATGAAAAGAAATCAAACAAGATCTTAGAAGATGGAAATATCTTCCATGTTCATGGATTGTCAGAATAAGTAGCATTAAAATGGCCATCCTCCAAAAAGTGATCTACAGATTCAATGTAATGCCCATTAAACTACCAAGATCATTCCTCTCAGACCTAGAAAAATCAGTTCTAAAATTTATTTGGAATAATAAAAATCCCAGAATAGCCAAGGTAGTTCTCAGCAACAAAAACCATGCTGGAGGAATCACAATACCTGACTTTAAACTGTACTACAAATCCATTGTAATAAAACAGCATGGTACTGGCACAAAAAAAGATATATAGACCAATGAAGCAGAATACAAGACCCAGAAATAAACTCACACACTTGCAGCCAATTGATTTTTGAAAAGGGGGCCAAAAACATACACTGGAAAAAAATAGCCTGTTCAACAAGTGGTGTTGTCAAAACTGGTTAATCATATGCAGAAAATTGGAAATTAATCCCCCTTACTCACCCTGCAGAAGAGTCAATTCAAGATGGATCAAAGACTTGAAAATTAAAACAAAGCATCTTGAAGAGGTCATCGGTCCAACACTGCAACACATAGGCACAGATAAAAACTTTCTCAACAAGAACACAAAGGCACAACAAATTAAAAGGTGAATCAATATGTGGGATTGCATAAAATTGAAGAGCTTCTGTTCAGCAAAGGAAACTGTCAAGAATATCAATCAAGAGTCAACAGAATGAAAGTAGATTTTCACCACCTACACCTCCAATAGAGGACTAATATCTAGAATATTCAGAGAACTCAAGAAACTCAACTCTAAAAGAACAAATTATCCAATTAGAAATGGGCCCATTAACTAAATAGACACTTCATGAAAGAAGAAATTAAAATGCAAATAAATGCATGAAAAAATGCTCAACATCATTGGCAATCAAAGAGATGCAAATCAAAACTACCCCGAGATTTCACCTAACTTAAACTAGAATGGCAATCATTCAAAACACAAACAACAAATGCTGGTGAGGTTGTGGAGAAGTGGGAACTCTAAAATATTGTTGGTAGGTTGCAAATTAGTGCAACCACTTTGGAAAACATTATGGAAAATTCTTAGAAGAATGGGAACAAATCTACCATTTGATCCTTCAATACCACTTCTGAGTATCTACCCAAAAGAAAGGAAACCAAACTACCAAACTAATGCATGTTTATCTATGTCCATAGCTGCACAATTCACTATAGCCAAACTATGGAACCAGCCAAGATCCCCATCAAAAGATGGGTATATTTACACAATGGAATTTTACTCAGCCATCAAAAAAAACCTCAATTACATAATTTTCATGGAATTGGATGGAACTGGAGGACATTATGCTAAGTGAGATTAGTTAGCCATGAAAAATAAAAAATCAGATTCTTTCCCTAATATGTGAAAGCTAAGGAGAAATGGGTCATAGGAGGAACTCTATATGAAAATGTAAATCCTATAGAGGAGCAAACAAGACAACCTAAATGAGTGGATGGGAAGGGGGAAGAAGGAAATTCTCTAAAACACACAATGTACTTAAATATATTGAAGTCAACCACTAAGCCAAGCAAGGGAAGCAGGGATGGGGAGGGAATTGGATGGGAATTGGGTAGGGGTTAAATTGGTGATGTGTCCATGTATGTCCACGCAAGATTTTTCCCCCAATATGATGTATGAATATAATGCATCAGTAAAATTTTAAAAAAAGAAATGCAAAATGAAAAAAAAATGTCTCATTAGGAAGACTGCTTTATGATTTGAATATTGTACCTTTCTCTTGCCTATAATGAAGAAGTGTCCAAGATAGTACCCCAAATATAACATCAGAGGGTCTGTAATCTGAACAGACTACTAATTTCTTATGTTCTGTTTGCAAACTTTTTCCTTTTCATAACCTCATTAAGGATCCTGAAGAAGGAACAGAAGGACAAGTACAACATTAGTTCACTTATATGTGGAAACTAAAAAATGTTGATTTCAAAAGTTGAGAGTTCGAAGCCGGGTGTGGTGGTGCATTCTTGTAATCCCTATGCTTGGGAGGCTGGGACAGGAGGATTGCACAGGTTCAAAGTCAGCCTCAGCTATGTAGTGAGGCTCTCAGCAATTTATTGAGACCCTCTTTCCAAATAAAATATAAAATAGGTCTGGAATTATAGCCTGGAGTTATAAAGCTTCTGAGTTCCACCGTCAGTACAACAGAAGCAGAAAAAGAAGAAGAAGAAGAAGAAGAAGAAGAAGAAGAAGAAGAAGAAGAAGAAGAAGAAGAAGAAGAAGAAGAGGAGGAGGAGGAGAAGGGTGAGATGGGAAAAAGTTTATCAGTGGTTAAAAAGTTACTGTTAGATAGGAGCAAAAAGTTTTGTTGTGCTATTTTACAGTAGGGTGATAACTATAAGGATGATAATTATAATGTTTTTATATTATAAAAGGTAGAATAAGGCATATTGTAAGTACTCACCATGAAGAAATAATAAATTTTTGAGAAAGTAGATATGTTTACTCTGATTCAAAATTATACAATACATACATGTACCAAAACATCATATAGTACTCCTTAAATATGTATAGATTTTATATTTGTATGTATCAGTTAAAAATAAATTTAAGCCAGAAGTGGTGGTCCAGACCTATAATCCAAGCCTTTGGGAAACTGAAGTAGGATGGTCTCAATTTTAAGAATTAACTCATAAATTTAGGAAGACTCTGGTTCAGTATATATAAAAAAATAAAATTCAGAGGTACAATGCCCCTTTGTTCAATATTCAGTAACACACATGCCACAATGAGTTAACCAGCTGTTTCTTTTCATAATATGAATGGGAGGAAGGCAAAAACTTGTAGACCTTTGTGGAATTTTTAAGTAAGTTTCCAATTCTTTTAGCACAGTAATGACTTTAAATTATATGCTTGCTGTTTCTTTCTACTTCTAGATGTAGTATACTTTTAATTTTGTCTCAAAATCTTTCTGAACAGAAAATTATCAAAGTAGTTTTCATCTCTTACTCTTTGTCAGGACTTTGATGACTTTGGAGTCTTATCCCAATCTCCAGAGTTAAGACCCAAATTTAGCCGGGCGTGGTGGCACACGATTGTAATCCCCACGCTTGGGAGGCAGAGACAGGAGGATCGCGCAGGTTCAAAGCTAGCCCCGCGTGCTGGCTTAGGAGACCCTGTTTCAAAATAAAAATGCAAAAATAGGTCTGGGAGTGTAGCCCAGAGGTAGAAGGGCTTCCAGGAACCCCAGTACCACCAAAAAAAAAGACCCAAATTTAAATATGTAAGTTTAATAGCATAATCTCAATGACCTTTATTTTCAGTTTAGATAGTCTCCAAACACTGGCATGACTGGGATTTGATAATGACTTTGTCCTATAGTAAATCTATTATGGTAATGCGTTAAGTAACATTTAACTAGTTAGTTGTATTTTCTTTTTATTAATTCCATGTTTGCAATTGAGTTATGTATAAAGTGGTAAAAGGATCCTGTTCTTCTTTTAAAATGGTGTTATATTTTATCACACAATATTTTAAAAATACTAATGTTTTGAAATGACTTGAATATTAAAATGTGACTTTAACTGATGAAAGAAATACACCTCCACAATAATTGATACAAGATAAATGTAGTGACAATGACAATCAACTGATCTATTAAGTGCAGAATCAAGTCCTGTATAAAATATTTATGTCATTGCTCCCAAAAGTTATTTACAGATTTAATACGATTGCTATCAAAATATCAATGACATTCTTCATAGACCTAGAAAAATTTCATGAATTTTATATGGGGAAAGAAAAGACCCAGAAAAGCCAAAGCAATTCTCAGCAATAAGAATCATGCAGGAGGCATCACAATTTCTGACTTCAAATTATACTACAGAGCAATAGTAGTAAAACAGCATAGTCTTGGAACAATAACAGGCATGCAGAGCAATGGAACAGAATAGAAGATACAGAAATAGAGATTCAAAATGGCGACTGAGGGACACAACACTTCTCAGTAGCTAAAACAAATAAAGTTCAACTACTTAGAAAGCAGTGTCTTAACAAAATAAATACTTCCCAGAAACCAAAACAGATCCAGGTACCTTAGCAGAAACCCTGAACTCGAAGAAGAAGAACAGAGATTGGGCCTCAGACCTGCTGCTGAAACAACCAGGTTGCCTGCTGCTGGGCTGCGCAGGCCACCTGTCCAAACTGTATTTCCTCGTCCTGACTGATACCACCGTGGCAAAATAACCTTAGATGGAAAACAATTATAGAGCCTCATCCTAAGCAGCGAGCAGCACCCGCCCACGTCAGAATCCTGTGCACTTACCAGAGATGGGACCATAGCAGCTCAGGGAGTCCCACGGACGCCTGGAGCAAGGAAGCCAGGTAACTGAGTGCCTCCAGGAAATCTGCGGGTCATAGCATGTTCCCCAAGTCCAGCACTGACCCTGGACATCTGTTCCATGCCCCAGAACTCAACACTATCCTCGTGCACCCTGTCTGTTCCCCAGGACCCCCACTAGTAGCCTATGCCTGCCCCATTCCCACCCCTAAACTTGGAGCTCACCTTGTGGGCCTAGTCCCTGCTCCCCGCTGGAACCCAGGCACTTACCTTGCCAGGCAGCCTGCTTCCCAGGCCGTCAAAGCTCTGTGCACCCATGAGATCTCCTCAGGCCCCCAGCGTGTACGCCCCGCCAGAGGCAGAGACCATTGCTGGACGCCACGCAGCGCCTGAGCCCCTGGACCCGTGTGCATCTATCCTGCACCCCATGGCCCACCACTGGGAGTTCCCACCCGCCTGGCAGCCTGAGACTCAGTTCTAGTCTAGAGCACAGCCCAGTGTACCCTGGTGGAGTATAGCAGCAGGCACTAGGCATCTGCACCCATTCACACCAGGGTCCAGTAATAGCAGTGCACCCAATCTGCACTCTCGGAGCTGGCAGTGCTCCGGCAGTAAGTGTGTGTATCCAGGGATTAGCAATCCTTTGCCCAGGGTACATCTTGGGACCACACCAGCTACACCAGTTAGAATTTCCAAAGACACAGGAAAATTCATCAAGAAGCAATATCTGCACAGGAACTCAGGGGGAGGCTCCAAGTCTACTTTGGACATCCTTTACCCCTGCTGTAGGGAAGCACAGGCCTGAGTCTAGGGTGGGGAGTGCAGAGGTGCTGACTACAGGTTGGAATTACACAGAACCTGGGAATTATACAGAATCAATTAAGAGTGACACCAGGCATCCTGACACATAAACCCAAAGCAGTTAAAGGAAAGAAAGGGTTTCAAAAAACCCAGAGAGTGACTTAAGAAGATGAAAATAGAGTACAAAGAAAATTAAGAGACATTGGATTATATTCTGAAAGCTACCAAATCAATCAGACATTCAAATATTATATGGACCTGACCCCATATTCGTAAATAAGTAGGACTGTTTTTTTCTTTTACTGTTGATGTTTTGTTTTGTTTTTATATTGCTTTTGTTTTGTTATGGTTGTTGCTGTTTTATTTTTCTCCATTCTTCTTTTATTTTGACTTGTTGTTTTTCTATATTATATTTGATAGTTTGCATTGTTTCCTGCTTTCACACAGTCGCTAATTCCTTTTATTTTATTCTTGTCCTTTTTTTCCTCTTTTTTCCTCTTTCTTTCCTTTTTTCTTTTCCTCTTCTGGTTGTTATTTTTTCTTTTTCTTTGATTACATAATAGTCTTGGTATCTTGTGTGGATTTTTTTTATGTTTGTTTGCTCCTTCCCTCACCCCCCTTAAAACTTCCCCACACTAACCTATCTACTCTTTTTCCCCAAAACTTTTCCCCATAATATACCTCCTTGTTTAATACTCAAAGTATTTCATATCTTTATACTTACTCTATTAACTACAAAAATCCTACTAATGAACTCTCATTCTCAGCAAGATATTACCTTATCATACTTAAAATCTTTCTCAACCTAAACATATCCTCTACCTAATCCAACTCCTTTACCCATCAACCCAGCTCCTCCCGCATCACCCACCCTCAACATTGGAAAAGCTCTGCTGACTTGCCGATACCTCTAAACTCCTGATACTAAGGTTGGGCTAAACATAATACTCACAAATGATGGGTAGAAATCAGAAAAACAGGACAGAGAATGCTATAAATATGAGAACCAGGAATAATGAAGAGACAATAGAAATCAGAACACTGACCTACAAGAAATGCAAGAAGAGGAGTTCTGAGTCTTGATTTATAATATGATGAAATAATTTAAAACAAGTCTAGAGGAGATGAAAGATGAGTTAGAAATGCTAAGAGAGAATCAGAAAGAGGTCTGGAATGAAATGAAAGAGGCAATATGTGCAATGAAGAGAAAGAAATTCTGAAAGATTAGATGAAATGGAAAACAGAATATCACTGTTAGAAGACAGTATATCCAGAACCAAAAACATGGATGCAGAAATCTTTACAGCAACAAAACCTACACATCCAGAAAATATGGGATAATATGAAGCATCCTAACTTACGGATAATAGGCATTGAAGAAGGGATAGAGGTACAGACCAAGGGCATCCGTAATCTCTTCAAAGAAATAATCTCAGAGAATTTTCCAAACATGGAAAAAGACTTGCATCTTCATGTCCAGGAGGCATACAGAATGCCATTGAGACAGGACCAAAGAAGGACCACCCCATGCCACATAATAACCAAAATGACCAACAAAGAGGCCAAGGAAGGAATCTTAAAAGCAATGAGAACAAAAGGACGGGTGACATATAGAGGCAAAACAATAAGAATCACCCCAGACTATACAACCCAAGTCATGAATGCTAGGAGAGACTGGTACAACGTGATTCAGACCATGGAAGAAAATAACTTCCAACCAAAACTAATCTATCCAGCAAAACGACTATTCAGAATTAATGCTGAAACAAAAGTGTTTCAGGATAAACAGAATCTTAAAAGATTCATGAATTCAAAGCCTACACTAGAGAAAATTCTTAAAGAAATAAACCATAAGGAAGAAAAAAGAAGCAGACTTCAGAACCAGAGAAGAGAGGAAGTTAATAAGTGTTCCATTTAAGTAAAGAAGAAAGACCAAACCACTCAAGAGTAGACAAAACACAAATTGGCGGAAAACAAAAATCATATTTCAATAATATCTCTTAATGTCAAAGGACTTAACTCACCAATCAAAAGACATAGACTGGCAATGTGGATTAGGAAATATAATCCAAATATATGCTGTCTGCAAGAGACTCACCTTATAGCCAAAGACATTCACAGACTAAAAGTGAAAGGATGGAAAAAGATATACCATAATATTGGAGACCAAAAACGAGCAGGGGTAGCAACCCTGATATCCAACAAAAGAGACTTTAAACTAAAACACATTAAAAGAAACAAATCAGGGCACTTCCTTTTATTAAAAGAAACAATACTCCAAGAAGATATAGTGATAGTAAATATTTATGCCCCAAAGGTGGGTGCAAACACATTTGTAAAAAAAAAAAAAAAAAAAAAAAAAAAACCTTCTGGACATAAGATCTCAAATAGATCCAAATACAATAATTCTGGGAGACTTTAATATGCCTCTCACACCACTGGATCGATCTTCAAAGCAAAAGATGAGTAAAGACTCTTTAGAACTAAAGGAAACCATAAACCAAATGGACCTAATAGACATTTTCAGAATATTTCAACCAGAAACTACAGAATACACATTCTTCTCAGCGGCCCCTGGAATCTTCTCCAAAACATGACAACATCCTGGGACACGAAGAAAATGCCAGAAAATTCAAAAGATGTACTATAATTCCTTGCATCTTTTCTGACTACAATGGAATAAAAGTAGAAATCAACAACAGGAAACTCAAAAGAAGTATTCAAATACATGGAGTTTGAATGATACATTATTGAATGATGAATGGGTAAGAGCAGAAGTTAGGGAAGAAATAAAGAAATTTATGGAAACAAATGAAAACAGAGACACAACCTACCAAAATCTATAGAACACTATGAAGGCAGTATTAAGAGGACAGTTTATTGCATTGAGTGCCCACATAAGAATGACAGAGAATCACCAAGTAAAGAACCTAATAACACAACTCAAGGACCTAGAAAGTCTGCAACAGTCTATTCCCAAAGCCAGCAGAAGGCAAGAAATCATTAAAATTAGAGCAGAAATAAATGAAATAGAGAACAAAAAACAATTCAAAGAATCAATAAAACAAAAAGTTGGTTCCTTGAAAAGATTAATAGAAGTGATAAACCCCTGGCAATCCTAACCAAAAGTAAAAGAGAATCAACTTAAATTATCAAAATTAGAAATGAAAAAGGAGATATCACCTCAGATAGTGAAGAAATTCAAAAGATTATCAGAAACTACTTTAAAAATGTATACTCCAATAAACTTGAAAACATGGAAGTAATTGATAGATTTCTAAGCACAGTTAACCTTCCTACACTCAGTCAAGAGGATATAGCAAGTCTGAACCAAACAATAGCAACCAAAGTAAAAGAAACAGCAATAAAAATTCTTCCACCAAAGAAAAGCCCAGGCCCAGATAGGTTTCCAGCTGAATTCTACAAAACCTTCAGTGAACAACTAATACCAATACTTCAGAACTTGTTCTGGGAAATTGAAAGAGATGGAACTCTCCCAAATTCTTTCTATGAGACCAGTAACATGTTAATCCCCAAACCAAATAAAGATACCTCAAGAAAGGAAAACTACAGACCAATATCCTTAATGAACATAGATGCAAAAATTCTAAACAATAAACAAGCTATATGCATTCAAAACTATATCAAGAGAATAATACATCATGACCAAGTAGATTTCATCCCAGAAAAACAAGGCTGGTTCAAAATATGCAAATCAATACATGTTATTCACAACATAAATAGAACCAAGAACAAAAACCCATGATCATTTCAATAGATGCTGAAAAAGCATTTGAAAAAATCCAACACCCATTTATGGTAAAAACACTGCAGAAAATTGGGATAGAAGGAAAGTACTTCAACATCATCAAGGCAATATACTGTAAACCCAAAGCCAACATTATACTGAATGGGGAAAATCTGCAAGAATTTCTGCTAAAGTCAGGAACAAGACAAGGATGGCCACTATCACCACTCCTTTTCAATATATTCCTTGAGACTTGCTGTAGCAATGAGACAAGAGAAGGAAATCAAAGGAATTCACAGAGGAAAGGAGGAATTAAAATTATCCTTATTCACAGATGACATTATCCTTTATCTGGAAGACCCAAAGAACTCAACCTAATGACTTCTGGAGCTGATCGACAAATTCATCAAAGTTGCAAGATACAAAATCAACCTAAAGAAATCAGTGGCTTTTCTTTATGCCAACAACAAATCCACAATGAAAGAAACAAAAAATCAGTTCCATTCACGATAACCTCAAAACCAATAAAATACCGAAGAATGAACCTAAACAAAAGATGTGAAAGGTCTCTACAGCAAAAACTATAAAACATGAAAGAAATTGAATAAGACCTTGGAAGATGGAAAGATCTCCCGTGCTCATGGATAGGCAGAATAAATATCATCAAAATGGCCATTCTGCCAAAACTGATCCATAGATTCAATACTATTCCCATTAAAATACCAGCGACATTCTTCAGAGACCTAGAAAAATCAATCATGAACTTCATATGGAGAAAGAAAAGACCCAGAATAGCCAAAGAAATTCTCAGCAATAAGAAACATGCAGGAGGCATCACAATCCCAGACTTCAAACTATAGTATAGATCAAGAGTAGTAAAAGCAACATGATACTGGCATAATAACAGATATCCTGACCAGTGGATTAGAACAGAAGGTGCAGAAACAAATCCACACATCTTTAGTCAATTAATATTTGACAAAGGGGCCAAACTCATACGCTGGAGAAAAGACAACCTTTTCAACAAATGGTGCTGGGAGAACTGGCTAACCATTTGTAAAAAGATGAATCTAAACCCCTATATCTCACCATGCACAGGAATCAACTAAAGATGGATCGAAGACTTATAAATTAGATCTGAGACTGTGAAGTTAGTAGAGGAGAGCATAGTTTCAACACTACAACATATTGGCACAGGCAGTAACTTTCTCAACAAACCTCCAAAGCTCAGGAAATTAAAGCAAGAATAAACAAGTGGTATAACATCAAACTAAAAAGTTTCTTCTCATCAAAGGAAACTATCAATAACCTAAAGAGGAAGCCTACAGAATGGGAAAGGATCTTTACCAGCCACCATTCTAATAGGGGGCTAATATCCAGAGCATACAAAGAGCTCAAAAGACTCTACACTAGCAAAACAAACAAACCAATCAAGAAATGGGCAAATGAACTAAATAGGCACTTCACAAAAGAAGAGATACAAAGGGCCAATAGATACATGAAAAGATCTTCTACATCACTGGCCATCAGGGAGATGCAAATCAAAACTACACTGAGATTCCATCTAACCCCAGTCAGAGTGGCAAGCATAAAGAAGTCAAATAACAACAAATGCTGGCGAGGATGTGGGGAAAGAGGAACTCTTTTACACTGTTGATGGGAATGCAAACTAGTTCAACCACTATGGAGATCTGTGTGGAGATTCCTAAGAAAGGTGGGAATAGATCCACCATATGATCCAGCTCCACCACTCTTGGGTGTCTTTCCAAGGGGGTTGAATTCAGAGAAATACAGCAACATATGCATACCTATGTTCATAGCAGCACAATTCGTAATAGCCAAAATATGGAACCAAACCAGATCTCCATCAACAGATAAATGGATAGCAAAATTTTGGGAAATACACACAATGGAATTCTATTCAGCCATAAAGAAGAACAAAATGATATAATTTGCAAGAAGATGGAAAATCCTGGAGAGCATTATGTTAAGTGAGATCAACCAAGCACAAAAAGAGAAGGTATATATGTTTCCTCTAATATGCCCAAACTAGGAAACACAGAGGATACCAGTGGGACTCCAGACAATGGAGGGGAAATATCAGCAAATCAAGTTTGAATGGAAAGTTAGGAGAGGAGGAAGGCTGAACTTGATAAATGAGGGTCTACATCTAAATATGTATAAAATTATGAATATGCCATGATTACCCTGGACAACCATTGGTGGGAGGGGGGAAGGGAAAATGGGGGCTGGGGAGTGAGAGGGCACCAAATATAGTTTAAATGTATACCATTCATGTTCAATAAAATATTTGTTTAAAAAAAAAGTATAAAATAGGTCTGGGAGTGTAGCCCAGACTTGGAAGGGCTTCCAGGAATCCCAGTACCAAACAAAAAAACAAAAAACAAAAAAAAACCACAAAAAAAACACTGAACTATCTCAAAGTACTGAGTGTAACAGCTATTCCATCTATTACATTGCAATATATTTTATAAAAAAATTTCTATTATTACTACATGGAGAAAGATGTCAGAAAAATCATTATATTTCTCAGAAGGTAAAAAGCTTTACAAAGTTAAAGTACTAGTACTATGTAGTGATATTTTACAGATTAACAGAATTTCAATATTTAGAATTCCTTTGAAAATCATGCAAATTTATGATAAATGTCTCATTATATTATTTGTGTGTTTTACAGATGGTGATCTAATGCATTTATTCAACATTTAGTGTTTCAAGTCTTGAAATATTTTAGGCAGATTAATGGTGAAAAAAAGCTATTAAAAACATAGTCATTGTAGAAAGTCAAATAAAGTTGTGTTTGTTGCTTTGCCTTGTTCCTATGAGTAAGTTACTTAACTGGATAGAAAAAGAACTGGTTTTATTCCTATTATTATTTTCACTATACTTACTACTTGAAGAAAATTATATCACATAATAAGCATCAATGATGTTTCTTATGATTTAAAAATGTGGAAATAAATATTAGAATAATAGCCAAAAAAAGAATATACAGAAACAAACTCACACACTTATAGTCAACTGATCTTTGACAAAGAGGCCAAATTGTTATGCTGGAGAAATATATATACTTTTCAACAAATGGTGCTGGGAGAACTTGCTATCCATTTGTAGAAAGATAGAACTAAATCTTTACTTCTTACCTTACACAGAAATCAACTTGAGATGGAATCAAAGACTTGGAAATTAGACCAGAGACTGTGAAGCTATTAGAGAAGGGTATAGGCTTAACACTCCAACATATAGGCACATTCAGTAACTTTCTTAAGAAGACATCCAAAGCATAGGAAATCAAAACAATATTTAACAAGTGAGATGGCATCAAAGTAAAAAGTTTCTGCTCATCAAATAAAACCATCAAGAAACTAAAAAGAAAGCCTACAAAATGGGAGAAGACCTTTACCAGCCACCACTCTGATAGAGGGCTAATGTCCAGAATATACAAAGACCTCAAAAGACTCTACAGTAGAAAAACAAATATCCCAATTAAGAAATGGGCAACTGAATTGAATAGACATTTCACAAAAGTAGAGATACAAATGGCCAATAGATACATTAAAAACTATGCAACATTATTAGCTATCGGGAAGATGCAAATCAAAAGTACACTGAGATTCAAGATGATATTTTATGGTAATATTTTATTCATGATAAGGTTGTTATGAGGTCTTGATAGATTCCTTTTGGCCAGAGTTTCTCCACCTCAACAACATTGTTGTTTGGAGGTACATCATTTTATGTTGTGAGCGAGCTGATCTGAGCATCATAGAAATTTTATCAGCATCCCTGTCTTCTGTTTGCTTCATACTAGACATGTCTTCCCACTAAATCCTGACAGACAAAAATATCTTCAACATTGTAAAATGTTCCCAAAGTGGAAGTGAGAAGGCAGAACTATCCTCAGTTGAGAAATTCTGGTTTATAATATCTGTGACTTTATATTGCATTGAAGAGGTACAATCACTTTTAAATATAAACCATATATATATATATATATATATATATATATATATATATATGGAAGTATATGGAAGTAGTTTTTAATTACTAGTACTTATGTATTTATTTGTACCATCATTAAGACCATCCATATACTTTCTATACTTAAAGAGTTAAAAATCACATCATCTATATTTTATGATTATGACAAGATTATCCAGCAATTCAAAATATCCTCATCTAAGTCCCATTTTTTAACATTTTCTCTAAAAAAGCAATAATGTGTAATATGCCACAGGTTTTTTGCTTATTTTATACACAAGTCTCTTATGCATTTTGTTAAGCTGACTTGCCTTTATTTTTAAAGGAGGAATATCAAACAATTTAGGATACATACTTTCATTGCTTTGTGACTTTTCTAGCATGATTAATGGCATTTATTTCAAAATTCGGGGCCATTTCTTTTCTACTAAGGATTTTTCGTCAGCACTGCTTTTTCAGATGCCACATTTTGATGATTTATTTGTTAATTTTACCCCTTGAACATGACTGCTGCTATAAGCTGAAGGCATGTCATACATTTTTAAGACTTGAAGTTCTGCTAAATTTTTTTCTTCTGAAATTCATAGGAATATTATGCAGACAAATTTTCTATTTAAAGATATCTTTGCTTTTATCCAGGCATTGTGGCACATGCTTCTAGTCCCAGCACTTGGGAGGCTGAGTCAAGAGGATCTAACAGGATCAAAGCCAGCTTCGGCTACTTAGTGAGGCTCTCAGTAACTTAGTGAGACCCTATCTCCAAATAAAGTATAAAAATATGTCTGGGAGTTTAGCCCAGAGGTAGAAAAGTCCCTTGATTCCACCCCCAGTACCGCAAAGAAAAAGATAAATTTTATTTTATATAAAACTCACCATACCATTTAAGTAATAAATATTGGTGCATGAACTAGTTTGACTTTCTGTTAAAAACTGCTAAAAGCCTTTTAATAGAAAACAATAGGTAACATCAAACCTTGAGTCACAATCTTATTGAAGCAATTTTTTTTTAGACTTTTATTACAGAAGTTTTATATTGCTCAAAATTTGCCTGAAATTTATGTCTGGTTAAAATGTTTTGTGTTTCCTTCTGCTACTTGTTTACCTGTTTGGTTTTTTTTTTTTTTTTTTGGATAAAAAGCATACTTTTAATATGTTGACTGCTTTAAACTTAATTTTATCTATCTTTTTTTCTCTGCTTATACATACACGCACATATATTTAGAAGTAAAACAAAAGATTATAACAACTTTTTCTGATTTGGTGTTCATTAGGAGAGGTTGATTAATAGCCATATCTATGCTTGATATTACATGACTGCTTTTTCAAGCAAAGAAGCTAGAATTCCCCCAAATGACTTGATAATTTCAACTCTGTCTTTTCACCACTTTGTGCCCTCTAACTCAGACTAGTTCATGTAAAAAAAAAATGTAGACATGTCAGAGTTCAGTCAACACAAAAAAATTTCTAGAATATAAACTACTAGATTTGTTTACTTTAGCATTTTCAACCATAATGTGTTCTCTGTTTTGACTAAGCCTTAATTTTTATGTCATATGAATTTAGAACAGTTGAGAAGTCAAAATAAAAATCAAAACTAAACAATAACTCAGATTACCCATTCTGCATCATGTAAACATATTCTATATGCATGAAATGGGGAAAGTCCCTATTTATAGCCCACTACCATTTTATGTTTTATTGGTGCATTGTAGTTATACATCTTAATGGTATAAGATATGGTTGAGACATACATGCGCACATCTCCCAATTAGCTGTTACCCATTTTCCATCACCTTTCTTCCCCCTCCCTCCTTCTTATGCTTGGCTTAGTGATTTACTTTGATATGTTTGTTAAAGTACATCATGTGCTTTAGTGAATTTCTATCTTTCCCCCCTCCCATCCCTTCAGTTTGCTTCCTTTATTTGCTCATCTGTAGAAACTCCTTCATCTAGAGTTCCTTCTCTTACCCAAGCTAAGGAGTAGCATTTGTATATGAGAGAAAGCATCGATTTCTTCATTTTTGTGACTGACTAATCTCACTTAGCATAATATCCTCCGGTTCCATCCCCATTTCCCTGTAAGTGATGTAGCTGTGTTTTTCTTCTTGGCTGAGTAAAATTCCATTGTGTACATATCCCACAATTTTGAAATCCATTCACTGTTGGTGGACATCTTGGCTGGTTCCAGAGTTTGGCAATGGTGAATTTTGCAGCCAAGAACATAGATATGCAGACCTTGAGGCTCCTTGAAGAGAGCATAGGTCAAACACTGCAACACGTAGCCACAGATAAAAATGTTCTCAACAAGACCTCAAAGGCACAATAAACTAAAGGCAAATCAATTTGTGGGATTGTATGGAACTGAAGAACTTTTGTACAGTAAAGGAAACTATCAAGAACCTCAACCAAATGAAGATTTTTACCAAGTACTATTCTGATAGAGGCCTAATATCTAAAATATACAGACAACTCAAGAAACTCATCACTAAGAAAACAACCCAATTTAAAAAAAATGGGCAAGTGAAATAGACACTTCACAAAGGAAGAAATTCAAATGGCCAATAAATGCATAAAAAATGCTCAACATCACTGTCAATCAGAGAGATGCAAATAAAAACTACCCTTAGATTTTACCTAACTCCAACTAGAATGACAATTATTCAAAACACAAACAACAACAAATGCTGGCGAGCATGTGGAGAACTGAGAACTCTAAGCCATTGTTGGTGGGATTGCAAATTAGTGCAACCTTGGAAAACAGTATGGAGGATCCTCAGAAGAATGGGAACAAACTTATCATTTGATCTAACTACCATTTTAGACATCATTTCCTTTCTTTTTTCCTTGAGAGCAGATTTTTATCTGCTGCTTATCCTCATTGATTCTTTAATATTATAAAGATATTCCTTAAAAGCCTGTCTTGGTGATACAAAAATATAGTACTTTCTGAAATGGAAATGGGCTTGAAAATAAGATTGTTGCCTGTATTGGACCACAGAAGACATACTAAAAATTTAAATATAAGTTGTGTTTAGATAACATTTTATATTGTACATTACCATCCTAATTTAGTTTCTCACATATGAAAGGTTTATTTTTTAGTAAATCATTCTTACAGTAGAGATAAAATGATTCTCTATTCTTCTACTGTTAAGTTCTTCAGTGATCATAGTTATTATATCTTCCCATATTGGGACAGAAAATGGTTTATTTAAAAAAATTTAGGAAATACTTTATATAGCATCATTGAGCAATATATTAAATGTGTATTCAATTATATGACACGTAAATAAATTATAATTTACAATTTATTGTATGGAAATTATTTTTCAATAATTAATTATGTTATTTAATTAATTTATTAATTAATTTATTTAATTAATTAATTTATTGCCTACAAAGTAATTGAGAACTATATATTTAGCATACTTTCCTCTGGGCTGTATGGATCTGAATGGATGAGATCTTATTTTTGTTCTCAGGAACTAAAAATCTAATGGAAAATAAAAGGACACAAATAACTCTAGCTGGTAGAAAAAATGTTAATAGGAAAACAGAATGGGTTATAGAGATAGAAGCTAAGATTTGAGCTGGTCTGAAAAAATATACAGGAGTTTTTTTCTTAAAGAAATCAGAGTGCCTATTGGGAAGGATATCAGATCCATTCCAACCTGCTTGGAAAGCATAAGTCAAGCCTTTGAAGTACATGACTTGTTTACTCTTTATGTCATATGTTTTGGTGTGGAACTGGAACAAATAGAAAGATAGGCTTTGAATACCTATTAATAAATTTGAACTTTATCCTGAAGGCACAGATCATTGGAGTGTTTAAGCAGGAGTCTGCCATCATACAGTTTTGAGTTAAATAAAGGATTTTGATAGCAGTATTGGCAATGATTAGGGGATGTAAAGGAATTGGTTAAAAGTTTACTACAATTATGCAGGTGATAGATGATGACTGCCTGGATTAGGACATAAGGCTTGTAAATGGAAATTAAAAAAAATTGTACTCATGGTAGAAAGCAATTAGTAACCAATCATGCATGGATAATGAGGCACAACAGAGAAGAATGATCCCAAAGATTCAGCTAGCTATTATCCAAGCAAATAGAGGTGGAGGAAAAATAACATATTGTGTTGGATATGGTGATGTTGGGTACATTTGTTGTAAGATTACTGTATGGTGTTAGGCCTTTGGATATATAAAAGTGTTTAAGAGACAATTCAGAATCATAGACTAATTTTAGAATCATTACCATAAATTTGGTTGTAAATATCATTGGGCCTGAATAAAATTACTCATGAGAACACACAGAATGAGGAGAGGACATATATCATGCAGAAAAAATAGGATTTTATAAGCTGGTGTGGTGGAGAAACAAAAGCAGAGAAAGGAAAAAAGTATTTGGGCTCTGGATGTAGTAATTAGACCAAAGAATAAGCAGGATATTGTGTTGCTGAGGAACTGAAAGAAGAGGAGGAGCACAAATTGAAAGAAAGAGAAGAGGGAAAATTAGGAAAGAGAGAAAGATTGAGTGAGAAATTAAAATGTTTAGAGAGAGTGAGGCATAATGAATGTTATTATGAGAAAGAGGAGAGAGCAAGAAAGATATTCAAAAGAAGAGGGAGAAATTCAGAGAGGGTTTGATGAAGAGAGTTGTTAGATAAACAGCACAAATTTAGAAAAGTCAGTACATGTTAAAACTGAAGATGAGGGGTAAAAAGATGAGAAAAATTATTGGAAAACTAAGAGAAAATATCTATGATACAGAAGAAGAAAAGATACAGAAAAGAATAAGAATGAATGAAGATACTTTTTGAAAGTATAGTTAAGAAAAGTTGAAGATTCAGACCTGATGACTTGATTTTTCTATGAATGGGAGAAAAACTCATGGATGAACATGACAGTGAGTTATCACAAGTTATTTAAGATTGAAAAAATATCACTAATTTTTTAGGATAAATTCTTGAAAAATTATCAGTTGAACCAATCAGCAAGATGATATAGATTTTCTCTTTCTCTTGAGTGTTTGAAAGCAGAAAGAAAAAATGTAATGAAGGAGGAATGAATGAAGGATTGTGAATTGACAGGTCAGATATGATACTAGGTTGGATACATAAGGGACCTTTTATCACTTGTGAGGGTCAGGTAGGCATAGACATGAAGACAGGGAAGGATGGTTAAGCTAGGAACATAGAGACAGGGATGTGATTGGAGGTCTCATTGGGATTAAGAACAGATTTAGGGGGAGTGAAGTAGTATATTTTAATGTCTAATTGGAAAATTAGTCTTGTAGGTTTAAATAGAAAGTTTATTATGGCTCAAATATTTTTATAACTAGAAAGTAATGTTGATTAAAAAATGAAAAAAAATCTTTAAACTCCTGTGAAGTATTTGTCTGCAATTAGAGCTATGAGAGAATATAGGAGTAAGATCATAAAAACAAGCTGGAAATGAAAGGCATTCATTCTGTCTCCCTCTTCTACTCTCATATATACGTAAAGAATATATATACACATGTATAAATATGTTTATGAATATAATATATATTATGGATAATATACATTTGTTCTTTCAACCCAATTAAATCAATACATTTGTAAAATAATGAATATGTGTTTAAATGAAAAGTGTAATATTGGACCTGTGAGGAAATAAAATTAATTATTTGGGGCTCTTGTCAGATTTTTTGTAAGTGGGTTCAGAATTTATAGTGACTTTAATCTAATGAAGAAATAGTTACAAATCATCCAAATTCAATTAGGATATGTTGGGTGAAGAGTTGGAGAAGCACAAACCATGAGTGAGGGAGATCTGTATTGTTAATTTTAAACCCTGTAACTTTTTTTTCAGTGCTGGGAATTGAACCCAGAGGCATTCTACCTCTAAATTATACTCCCAGCCATTTTTATTTTTGAATCAGGGTATCCTTAAGTTTCTAAGGATCTTCTTAATCTGCAGAGCGTGGCCTTACACCTGTTATTCTCCCATATTAGCCTCCCTGGAAATGGGATTATAGGCATGTGCCACTATACCCAGTTACTTTGTAACTGGTTTATGCCACAATTCAATTTGAATTTATTTCAAATGTGAGTCAATTCAATGGCATTTAAATTTTACTTCCTTGTTAATAGGAAAAAATGCCGGGGTCCAGCCCTAGCAGAGTCGGGGTTTGTGTGAAGGTTAGGGGGAAAAACCTAGGCCGATGAGAGAAGACGACACACGATCCACATTCGAACTTCTCCGTTTTATTCAGGATTTGTTATAGTTTTCATACTTTATTTTTTGGCAAAAAAGCAAGTGTATAGTCATGCAAGCAGGATCTTCAAGGACAGGAAATGTTATTATTTACATACATCAGGGCGGGGTGTTAGACATTTAAGTAGTCATAGTATGCTTTGTCTCACTTCATAAAGCTGACTCAAACCTAATCTGATACAGTGGTTCAATCTAAGGTCAGTTTAAACTTAATGTTTGGCCCAATATGTTTATCCTTGGGCTTTGCTATCTGAGTCTCTCACAAGCTGCTGCCCATCAGTTTTAGTCATAATGTTTACACATAAAATTCCAATTATACATATTAATCCAAATAATCCTAAAATAATTTTATGAAAGAAAGGAATGCCAGACATACTTCATGGGGGATCTACGCTATTGCGGATCCCCTCATCGAGCTTTCTCAAGATCTACATGAAATTGCTGTGGCAAAAAAAAAATTAGCAATTAACTCTAACCTTCACTCTACCATTAACTCTATCTTCTCAAATATAATTCTATAACTTTTTTTGACACATGCAAGTTCTCCCAACTTCAAATCCTAGAACATTTCCTGGCACACAATGAGAAATATAGATAAATACCAAAATAACAATAAATAAAATACTATACATGCTGTAATAGAGGTAAAAAATATCTGCGGCACCTAAAGGAGGAAATGGCCAACTATATATGGTTTTGTTTGCCTTTAATCCCAGGGTTCCTAAGGTTCTTATTTTGTACCTTAGATTTTTAAATCCATCCCTTCAAGTTTGTGTTATATCTTGGATTCTTCATCCCTGATTTTACTGAATTTTCAAAAAACTATATCATATTTTTGTCCAGTTATACTCTAATTTGATAAAGTAATTTGTACCATTGAGGTAATAATTGACTTATTGATAGTATCCTTCTCAATAGCTTGTTTCTGCTCAAATAAATGATGATAGCAGTGTAACTCTCAGATATGGAAAACCTATGTGAATGCATTCTTTCATTTGGGTAGATAGGTTTTCCAGTGACACTAACATCTTATTAGTATCTGTGCTACTTAAAGAACTGCCATTCCATTTATATAAATTTACATACATTGCCTAGTAAAGTCTTATGGGTTATTTTTGCCAATTATGAGATGGTACTTTGGCTATAAACGTTCTCTCTGAAAGGGCATAATATTTTAGTTATTTTTACTGTCATAATTTCCTGAATGAATATGGTTTTTGTCATTAAGTTAGAAAGCAAGTTGTAAAATTTTAACTTTGTCCTATGCCAGTGAACCCAAATTCTATCAAACCTAACTCAAATTCTCAGCTCTAAGAGCCCATTTGTTCTTACTCTGTTTTCTGATTGATTTCCCTCAGTAGAAGTGAAATGGATGAAGGATTTTGTCTTTTTTTGCATTAAAATATAAAAAGTCATTGAGTGTTTCTTGAAAATTTATGAAGTGACATTCTTGTTAATAAAGATAATAAGATTGCTTGTTTTATTAATATTAATGTTGCACATAATGTAACTCTGCTAAGTAAATTTAGTGTTACTTTTTGCAAACTTTGCAAATTAAGGATCTGTAGCAATTATAGAATTTAATGCCGAGTTGTAATATTTCCAGTACATTTTAATTGTTGGATTTTTTTAATAAATTGGAGAATAATTCAAATTTTATCTAATATATTTGTGAGAAATTCAAGTAATAACATTAATGATTTCCAGTATTCATAATGATATTCCAATCATCGTACTTCAGAATAATGAGAACTAATAGTAATTGAGAAGCAGAATATTTTCTGGTATAATACAAGTTGAATTCGATAGGAGAGCCACGTCTTCTAGGTGCAGTGAAATGGTTGTAGTCACAAAAATGAAATCAGGGATAGCTTTTCTGGAGGAGATGGGATTAAGTTAGGAGAAAAATAGGAAAGGAGGACTTGGACATGCTTTCACTTCCATTCATTCATTCACCAAATATTTATGAGCAAATATTTATAACAAAATTCTGTGCTAGTTAGGTCCTATAAATAAGACAGATAAGGTCCTTGACCTCATGAATATTGCACAACTTGACTTCTTTGATGTGGGTGATCCTGTTGTGTTCTGTTAGTAATTGGAGAAACTTAGCTGATCTTTCTGGTCCATATTCTTAGTTAAGATGATTAATTTGTTGAGTTGTAGAGAGTGGACAGAACTATAACCGAGCAAAAGAGCTCACTGAGTGTAGTTCTTTTCCCCTTACCTCTTTCCATATTCACTGCCTGCCTAGCTATCACTATGGTGTAGCAAATATGAAGTGCTCTTTATAGGCAGTATATAAATCCACTTCAAGTTTTTTATGATCATTTTGGAATGTGGCAGGAATTAAAAGCTCAGCATTGGCAAGACAAGATGTTGGGAATGATATTCATCCCAGACCATTTTATTCTTTCAGGTTTATGTTATAAGCTATCATTACATCTATAACTTACTATTTAGTATTTAAATTTATATATTATCAATACAAGTATTAAAACATAACAGAGGCATGCAATGTAAAAATTCAGCCACATCTTCACATTTATAGAAAGGTTAGTTTCCCTAACATTTATAAAAGACTCAGGATCACCAATAATGGTAAGTACTATCAACAAAAGTTATCAAAAAGATCCTTAGAAATTGTGCACCTTTGAATTTGGTAACACATACTTCAGTAGGGAAAAAATCATTTCATAAATATTTTTGTTTTAAGAAACTCACTCATTCCTTCCTTCCTTCCTTCCTTCTTTGCTTCCTTCCTTCCCTCCTCCCTCCCATCTTTCTTTGTAGTATTGTGATTGAATACTATGAAGCTATACCACAACCCTTTTTATTTTCTTATTTTGAGAGAGGGTCTTTTTAAGCTGCCTAGGCTGGCCTGAAATCTCTGCCATCCTTATGTCTCAGATCTTTCATGTACTGGAATTATAGGCATGTGCCAAAGCACTCAGCATTCAAGCATATATGCCCTTTATTCCTCCCTCCCTTTCTTCTTTCTATCCTTTCATCTTGAGCTTATCTTTATCTTTTTAGAACTGGGAATTGAGACCAGAGAGTTTCTACCTTTGAGCTATATCCACAGCCCTATATTATTTTATTGTTGGTATTTGGGATTTAACCCACATTCATTCTACTTTCAAGCTATATCCCCAGCCTTTATTTTTATTGTGATACATGTTCTCACTAAGTTGCTGAAGATCTCCAAAAATTACTGAAGCTGGCCTCAAACCTGTAATCTTCCTGTTTCAGCCTCTCAAGTCCTGGGCTTACAATCATATGCCACCACCCCTGCCTGAGTACTTCTTTCTTTCTTAAATAAAAGGTTTGCCTTTATGACCCAAAATTCATCTCTGTCAGTAACATAAAAAGGTATTTTAGATTATATAAGAGATAAAAAGTAAATCCTGTGTTAGTCTACCTTTTAAGGAGAAAAAAAAACTTGTGGTTTTCTTTTCTTGCATTTTTTTTTATATGGGGGACTCAACCCAGGGGTGCTCTAACTCAAAACTATATCTCCAGCCCTTTTTATTTTTATTTTTTTTATTTTTAAACAGAGTCTTTTTAAATTGCTGAGGCTGGCCTCAAACCTGTGATTCTCCCGTCTCAGCTTCCCAAATACTGATATTAGGCAGGCAGCACTGTGCTCAACTTGGTTCTTTTTTACTCTCATATTTTACTTTATGGGATCACAGTATTATAAAACTTATTGTTTTACAAACAAGGTTATATATCTTTGCTTTGTCCAAAGAATAGTTCATTTTTGGAAATATTTCTGATCTATGATGAGCCTATGTTTGTATATGGTGATACTTGCTTTAAAAAGAGCTAGAGCCAGGTGTGATAGCACATGATTGTAATTTCAATATTTGGAGAGCTGATATAGGAAGATTACAGTTCAAGGACAGCCTCAGCAATATAGCAAGACTTTCAGCAACTAGTGAAATAGGGATACAGTTCAAAGGTAGAATGTCCCTGGATTCAGTCCTCAGTACCACAACACACACACACACACACACACACACACACACACACACACGTAATAATAATAATAAATAAAAAGCACAAATGCCTACACTACCTTTACCGACTACCTAACATCAGATTTTGTGGCAGAAGCTATGCAATTTATTGTCAGTCTTAACATTATAGAAGCAGGATCAGCTTTGCTCCAGAAAGTTTTATTTATTTTAATAATATTAGAGTTAAATCTCAACTAAGTCTGTATTATAAAAGCTTTTATGCTCTTATTTCATTACACATTCAAGAATAACAATCTTTAAAATAAAATTAGAAGTTAGTTTGAGGATGAATATATAAAACATTGGAAACCATATGTAGTGCTTATATATATTCTTGCTCTGATGGGAACTTATCACTGACTCTGAGACTAATCATATTATTGACACACACACCCTGGACAACTTGAAAAATAATCAATTTTTTAGGTTCCAGAAGAGCTTTCAGAGATGGCTAGTGCCTCTTGCCTAAAAACTATTAAATTTAAATTTTTGTGTGTGTGTGTGTGGTAGTGGGGTTCCTGGAAACCCTCTACCTCTGGGCTACAATCCCAGACCTATTTTATATATTTTATTTGGAAACAGAGTCTCTTAAGCCAGCAAGGCTGGTTTCAAACCTGTGAGATCCTCCTTTCTGTGCCTCCCAAGAGTGGGGATTATAATCGTGCGCCACCATGCCCGGCTAATTCTATCTTTTAAAATTACATTATCAAGATCAGTTTTTATATTTGCTGTGAAATCCTAGAGTTCTGAGGAATAAGATAGAAAACCACAGTGGTACTAATAATTTGTTTTTTAGGAATCATTGATCCTTGATTTTTTTTTCACTTTACTATAGATGGAACTCAGGGGCACTCTACCTCTGAGTCACACTCCTAGCCCTATTCTTTATTCTTTATTTTGAAATAGGGTCTCACTGAGTTGCAAATGGCATCACTAATAGTTGAGACTGTCACAAATGCTGGGATTACAAGTGTATGCCACCATGCCCAACTTGATCATTGACTTTTTATTTTTTTATTTTTTAATTTTACATTTCAAAATTGGGATATTAACTATTTAGAAAAATCATATCACTTTAGATAAAAGAGCCCCCTTATAAGCTGGAAATAGAAATAATTAAATTCCTGTTTAATCCTGGTGTGGTGGCACATGTTTATAATCTCAGAATTTGGGAGGCGGAGACAGAAGGATAGTGGTTCATGGACAGCCTCGGCTAATTAGTGAGGTACTTTGCAATTCAATGAGACTCTGTTTCAAACTAAAGAATAAATAATAGGGCTGGGGGTATAGCTCAGGGGTAGAATGTTCCTGGGCTCTATCCCCAGTACTGCAAAAAATTATTGTTTATTTTTGTCATTATAAAAAGTAAACATAAAAATGTGATTTTTAAGTAAATTGAAAGCTAGATTCCACAGTCCAACCACATATCCTCAGTGTGCACAGAAAGAGAACTAATATTTGATTAGCATTTACTATCTGGCAGGTACTCCACCATGTGTATTGTATTTTCTATTTTTTTAAAATTCTCACAGTAACCCTGGGAGGTAAAGACTATTCCTGTTTTCCAAATAATGAAGAAGTTTTGCTTAATATGACACAGCTGGTAAGTAGAGAATCTGAATTCTGAATCCTAATATAGATGGCTTTAAATATTCATACCCTTTATCCAATGATACATTTTTCTAATAATATAGTGAGGGTCAGCCAAAATATCATGAAATGTGATTACAAAGTCATTCTGAGAAATGTGCATTGAGATGTCTTTGACCATAATTGCAATGCTGCTTACTACCTACATACCACTTTGTCCTTATCTCCCTTTTATTTTATTTGCAATATATTTGTTCTAGTTCCTCTTTCTCACTTCTCTTTCCCAATGTATTTCTCCTCTTTTCTCTTTTCCTCTGTCTCTGCAATCACCTTCACAGTTGCAGTCTTAAGGGAAGTGAGTCCTCCTTTCTTCAAGTTAAAGTTCCTTTGGGTATAAGAAATAAATACTCAAGGTAATAAAGTAGTTAATAAAAAGAATGTAAAGACACCTCTCAAAATGCAAAAGCAGGATTTAATGGAGGCAACTTTTTCCATGTCTCTGAGAATATATAGCTTTTGTTATAGCTGCTTCTTTTTCCTGGCTTTGCTCTGCACGTATGACAATTCCTCTTACATTGTCTTCTCATATCCTTACTTCCCTAAACTGGCTTCCTCTTCTTAGTCACCTTCACCATTGCTAAATATTGATATCTTAGACCTAACTCTAAAAGAGCTTTCAAATGCAGTATCTGGAACTTTTCTCCACATATCCAGTTTCAAATTCTTGTGAACATATACGTGACTCATGAATAGACCCCATTTTTAATTTTAAATAGGCCCCATTTTTGCATTAGGTGCGCCTTATCCAATCAGCTAAGTTGGTACAAAAGGTCACAGGTTCAAACATAATCCTTTCATTAGGGACAAATGGTAGGGCCTAAACTTTAAGACACATCTAGTATTTTTTCCTTCATACTCTATTTTACATCTAGGTATACTATCCTCCCTTTTATCCTAATTACTATAGAAAATGAAGAAAGGAGTATCCCCTGTGGCAAAGAAGATTTTTTTCATAAAAAAGAAGCCAGATCATTTTATTCAAGATTTATAGTAGGAGAAATCCAACTCATCCAGACTTGGAGATGCCAGAGTATAGTTGCAGACTCAGAAACCTTTGTGGAACACAAAGTAGAAATGTCCTTTAGGAGATAATTTTACATGAAATCAATTCCTAGTTTAAAAAAATGTTTACAACTAGAATGAAAAACTTTTATCATGTGTCATAGTTACATTAGACATGGATTAAAAACATGGATGTAGTCCACCTTTCTGGAAAGTTTCTAACTTGTACAAATAGTATAAACCAGAGATTATGGAAAATATTTAATGAATATTATATATTCATTGGATTCATCCATACTCAAAAGAGAAATATCTATGATGCTGGTATACTTTAAGAACAAACAATACATTACAAAGGTATTTTTAAAATAATTTTAAAGATCATCCTCAAACTACATTGTGACTTTTTAATACTGTGCATGTGTGTGTGTGTTTCTGGGGATAGAGAATTGTAGTGTATGACTGGAGTAATGTTTATGTTGCAGGCCAATTAGGTCAGATCAATCTTTCTGTAGAAGATACAATTTAAGTCAATTTTATGGATCATTATTGATGACTTGGTTAAAAGAATTCTATGGTGCATTATTCCAGTCCTGATGTATTATGTTGTGAGGTAGCAACTCTCAATTTTCTTTAGAAGCCTAAAAGTTTTCCTAGAGACACTTCAGTTATCTTTCACCCTGAACATTTAACTAAAGAAGTAAAACAGTTCGCAATATACAAGCTCCAAAACATTGAGGTGTCTCATTTTAATGTTCAAGAGTATTTTCTGGAAATGTTTTGCTTTTAGACTCCAGTACTTTCCTTTCCCACTACATTGGCAGGCTTGACAGTAGCTTAGGGAGGAATAGCCAGTTTAGAGTTGCTCAAGCTTTTCTTTTTCAAAATCTTCACCTATTATGATTTTCTAGGTTTCATAGATGATGACTTCTCACTTCAGAGAGACCTTCTGACTATCCTATCTAAAGCAAACTTACTAACCACCCCCAATCCCTCACTTTTTACTCCTTTTTTATTTTCTACATTTTACTTATCACAGTTATTTCACTGAATCATTTTATGCTCTTTTGAATATCTCTCACATTTGATGACATGCTCTGAGAGGGCAGAGAATATATCCTATTACTATCCCCAGTTCCAAATACAGTGCCCAGCACATAAAAGGTTCTCTAAATATTTGAGGTGTAAATGAATGAATAAAGCATGAGAGCACAATTACCATGATCACAAGAGCCACAGAGACATTATTTCACCTAAAACAACACATAAGAAACCTATCAGCATACTGGTTGTGTCTCTTATGTTCATTTGGTTAGTATTAGGGTCATCTTTATCACATTAAATATCAATGTGATATATGGTTACAGTGTATTAATGAAAGTATATTTAGAAAAGAATGCTTTATCAATGTTTCATGTATCTATAGAAAATTTTGCTTATTATGAGTGTGCAAGATGATTTGGGATACTGAGTATATCTAACTAGCTGGTACCCAGCTCATGAAACTAAACGTTATCATGGCTTGGAATCTCCTATCATGCCAGTTTCTAGTCACTGCCTCTTTAAGATCAGTTACTCTCCTGCCTTCCAACAGCAAGCATATAAATTGATTTTGGCAACTTTTACTTTATATAATAGATTCATATGGTTTTTACTCTTTCTACTTTATGTTGGCAAGATCCATCCATCAGCAATATTACTGCATTTCCCACCCTTAATATTTTTAAAAAAGTAAAATGAATACTAAGAAAAAAATGAGAGGACAAAGTAGCAGAAAAGGAGGGTGGGTGCTAATATAGATTGAAGACTTGATATTTATATTTTATAAATTTACTTTGTCTTTTCTACTTTCTTTAGCCTTGCTTCCCAAATACTAAACATGCAGCTTACAAATATTTGCCCTTGTGAAAATACTTACTGGTCCACTGAAAATCAATTTCTGCTACTGAGAAAAGAAAAAAAAAAAACTTTTGAGTCCATACTTTCTCTCTGAGGAGTGTCAGTAGTGCCCTTTCTTTTTGCCAGGGGGAGCATTTAATTATTGATTCTTAGTTTATATGTCCTAAAGGTGTTTATTAAACCAAGTTTGGGGACATTATTCTTTCCACCTCAGTGCATAAATTTATGAGAAAACCTAACAGGGAAGGGTGATGTAAAATTGATTAAGTTTCTAGACTTTACACAGAAACAGATAAAAATAGGATACTATGAATGATTTAAAATTGGCAAGAACAGACCTTCAGTATGAGGAAATCTCTTTGAGTTATTAATCATGAGATGTATATTTTTTGTGACAGTGAAAGGTAAAGGCTTTAATGAAACACTTTAGTAGCCTTCCCTTGGAAAATACATTTTTAAAAATAAACGTGGCATCAAGTAATCTATATAAGGTGTGGAGTAACTCTTCCATAGTTCTACGTAAATGAGGAAGCACTACCTGACAGAGAGTGTTGCCAAGCACTTGCACAAATTACTAAAGGAGGCTGGGGAATCAAAGGCCATCTGTTCAGCATGGTTCTCATGCAAGTGCGCCTGGAGCCAGAAGGCTGGAGGACATGATCTTTTGGAAGGAAAAGATTCTTCCAGTTTTCATTTGATGAGTATTGGGTTTCTTTAAGCCTAAAAGTGCTTTAAATTTACGAAATAGAATAAGGATTTCCTTTGGTTAATATAGCGTGTCTACCTCTTTCATAAGCAGTTTCACACTTCATTCCAGAGACCAACTTGGAATAGGGCTGAAAAAAAAAAGACAAACGATGTTATATGCCTATCTGACATCATTTATTTAATTCTTTCTACTCCCAGCACCACATTAAAAAAAATATGGTGCTGTCATTTGAATAAAGAGCTATTATTTATTGGGTCTCATTTTAAAATGTTTTTATTGCTTTTTAAAGTAGTCAAAATAACACTTTTAAAACCCACAATTTTGTGTGACCTACATAGTGAAACAATCCAGACACCACTTGAAAGGTCTTTGCAGGCCACTATGGCTCCATATACAATAATAATCAATAACACTTAGACTACTTATTGGGTGTATAACAAATACCAGAAATTGGTAAGCACTTTACATATATTATCTTATTTAATTCTCTCAATGATTTGGCAAGGTAGATATTACCATCATTGCACTTATAAATGAGAAAATTGAGTCATGGCCAAGACAGATAAGTAGACTTCAGTTACATAGCTTATTCATTCAAGCACTGAATTATGCACTCATGACTGTCTAGTTCCCAGGCCCATATTTATTCTCCAGACTGTAGAGTATAATAATTTGAGAACCTTGGCTTATTTCAAATAATACTCTGAGAAAACACAACTTCTAATTTGGATATATTTCTATGCTCATCTGGTTTGTTTCCAAGTTAACGTTTTAATGTTTCATTTATTTTTACAGTCTTTAATTTCTTATTGTTATTATTGCAACCATTAAAAATCCATACATGTATTTCAAGAAAGTACTTTTTTGCTGTTGATACAGTATTTGCTCATAAATCAAGAGGTATGCTTGTGAGTTTAGTACTTTAGTTGTAGACACAGTTTGCACATGGGTATCGATTATATGAAACCACCATCCTCTGGTTGATTCCATTTCAAGATCTTGTGGAATATCACCACGAAGAAAAAGATTAAAGAGATGACTATTTGTAGTTTTTGGTTTGGTGTATGCAGTGTAATGACCTGACCTCATAGTATTACTTTGTTCAACAACTCCATACAAGCAATATAGTACTCTTGTGTTTTCTTCAGCAACATTCTTACATTTAAGGGTTAAGAAAAGGAGCCAAATCTAAAATTTTGGTAACTTTATGTATCTATGGACTTTGCATAGATCAAAACCAGCCTGCTGAAATTTCTTTAAATGAAGAGTGAGTGCAGAAGGAGCAAAATAAATTATCATTGTATAGTCCTGTTTGAACCTTGCTCTTGTCACTTACCTCCTATCTGACTTGTACCAAGTTATTTCATATCTCTGAAATTCAGAGACATCTTCCAAGAAATAGATCAAAGAACAGAATTAACTTCATAGAGGTATTTTAAAGATAAAAGATGCTAGCCTGGCATGGTGGCACATGCTTATAATCCCAGTTCTTGGGATACTGAGACAGGAGGATCGCAGGTTCTCAGCCACCCTCAGCTACTTAGAACTTGTTTCAAAAATAAAGAATAAAAATAGGGCTGGGGGTGTAGCTCACAGGTAGACAGTACTGAAAAATAAGATAAAAGATGTTATATGCAATCTGACATATCACTATGAACCTCACTATCATGTATGATTATAGTTCATAAATATAATATTTTAGAAAGAAAAAGGAAATTATGAAAGTAAAATAACATATTAAAATACCAAAAATACATAGTAGATATTCAAGAAATATTAATAACAGTAATATTAGAAATGAATTTTGTATTTACAGAATCTTGGCATTTCCTGCTCAGGAATTAGCTCACTTGTTTTGCTCAGAAGTGATCAGGGCTAGAACATAATTCCTTTCATCTAGACTTTAGGTTTTCTAGTTGAATAGACACTGTCTTAAAATAGCCTTCATCCATCTACTTAGATTTTTAGCAAACTGTCCTCTCATCTTTAAGAGATCCAAAGAATAACCACAAAATTAAAATCTAACTCCAATTAAATAAAATCATATATATCCTAGCATCTTACATAATCAAGATATTTTAATAGAAGAGTTCACTCCCATTTACCTAACATAAACTACTCATGAATTCCCATTTCAAAATTGAGACACATGGTCAAATAATTTATTTTTATTTGTAAACTGATTTAAATAATAAGATATATAAAAACATAAAATTTTATACATTCTATGAATCATTTATTGGAAAGAATATAGGATTACATAATTGTTATGTTTTGGATCTAGAATGTACCGCAAAAAGCTCAAATGTAGAAAACATGATCCCAAATGTAGCAAAGTTTAAAGGTGGGTTCATGAGGGCTCTGATCTCATCAAACAAAGTAATCTATTAATAGCTGAATGGACTACTGGTAGATGAGGAAGTGGGTCACTGGGGGCATGCCTTAGAAATATTTATCTACTTCCCAATCCCCTTTTTCTTCCTCTCTGCTTCCAAACTGCCATGAGCTGAGTAGCTTTTCTCTGCAATGACTCTTAGCCATGGAATTTATGCCTTGGATCTGGCTCACCAAATGCTGAACCAAAGTAAATCTTTCTTCCTCTAAACTGTTCTTTTCAGGTATTTTATTCACAGTTACAAAATGGTGACTAACGCTATAATTTCAAACCCTCCTAAAAATCAGGGATATGTGCTATTTTGCAGTATTTTTTGGCATAAAATCATACCAAAAATAATTTGAATATATTTGAAAAGTACTAACGTAGAAAGTTACTAACATCCATTGCATTGTTAATAACTTCAATATAGCATTTTCTTTGGTTTCTGTTGTTTAACTTCACTCGTAGAACTCCTATTAATGTGATTCTAGGCTTGCAGAAGCACATATTTATGTAATTTTTGGTGTTGGTAAAAGTGATGCATATTCAGAAGGGGAAAAAGATAATTAATTCTAGGGTTTGATAGTAGTAGTCTTGTTAATCTAAAATCCTATGCATAACCAATTACCATTGTAGTTAGAACTTTAATTTTCAAACTTCCTATTTACTTTTTTCAATTATTGCTAAAAAATATTTGAAAGCCTGAAGGGCAGGAGGTGCTTTCTGGGTGTGTGGTAGAACTAGTCACATCACCAGGGAGCTAAAAGCACAACAGATAAAATGTACAGAATGACCTTCTGTATACTTTGGGCATTATACAATTTTAGATTTGAAAAAAAATTCTGTTGAGGAAACCCATCAACTATTAGTGATTTTTAAAAAAGCGTTTTTGTGCTGGGCGTGGTGGCACAAGCGAGACAGGAGGATCACGCAGGTTTGAAGCCAGCCGTGCTGGCTTAAGAGAGCCTGTTTCCAGATAAAAAGTATAAAACATGTCTGGGAATGTAGCTCGGAGGTAGAAGGGCTTCCAGGTAACACACCAAAAAAAAAAAAAAAAAAATTATGCTACCGGCTACCATTGTTCATGGAATCAATACCCGAGACTATTTTTCTCTATTTTTTTCGTCGTACTAAGGTATAAACACAGGGAAATTATCTGAGCTACACCCTAGCCTGTTTTATGTTTTGAAACGGGGTCTTTCTATGTTGCCGAGAGATTCACATTTATGAGGCTGTCCTCAAATCTGTGATCCTCCTCTCTAAACCTCTGAAGCACTGAATTACAGCCATGTGTCACCCTGCCTGGCTTTCTCTGATCTTTTGAAATAAATTGTACTTTCAGTAGTTAATCTAGATAAAGCAAGTTTAATGCAATGGATGTTTGTAAGATTTTTGTTAGGATTCTGCAGGTATCTGTGTGGTTTTGCTGTTGAGGGTTTTCTCTGTTTCAACTCCCCCATTTACTTTCCTCCTCTACCTATTCTTAAAGAGGTTGCCTTATTAGTTGAAGGTGATTCATTTGTACTAGTGATGAAAAATAATTTTAATACACCATTATGAAGTAGCATTAATCTGTTAGGCCTTCATAAATTTCAATGTGAGAGGATTCAATTTATTTCCATTACAGGAACTTTTGAGTATATTCAGTTATTATAATAAAAAGGCACTTAATTACATGTGTGCTATGCCAAGATAATTACAGAGACACACTTAATGCCCTCTGAGTGTTCAGATTTAAGAAGGATCACCAAGTTGCATGTATCACGCAATGCTGAAAGAAAGCATGGTGCATAAATTCAGAGAATGAACTTCAGGGCAGATTGTAAATCCAAACCAAAGACTCTGTGTCAAACTAAGGAACTTCAGGGGGTGTAAAAGAAAATAGCCATGCTAGAGCACTAACTAGCCCAGCTAGTTTGTTTAAACTGTGGAACTATAGACAGATAATCAAGCATTGTAAGAGGGTACAGGCTGGAGTGGAGTCTGAGCATAGAAAGCAATTGGTCAAGATTCATGTCAGCAAGACTGGGCTCAAATTCAAAAAGGTATGTCTACCTAGTTACATTGCCATAGTGAAAAATCTGTATTTCTTCCTTTTCCCTTAATTTTAAATAGCCTTCTTCGTGTATTTTGACCAGGAATATAAGTTTGGGTTATTTCCTTGGGTGAAGTAGCCTGCTAATAGTTGCTGGGTATTGCAACTCTGAAATCTTGCAGTAAAATCTTATTATCTTGCCTTTGAGATAACATAAATATGAACAAAACATTCATTTGATGGTTAAATATCTAGTGTCTTGGGACTGCAGTGTATCTAGGCTTTTATTAGAATTCTCTCATTTTGGGTAGGGGAATGAAGAATGCAAGCAAGATGACTTCTAACAAATCTGCTTTTTTATGGTATTGGGATTCCTGGAAAGGAAACCCTTCTACCTCCAGGCTATTATCCAAGACCTATTTTACATATATATATTTTTTGAAACAGGGTCTCTCTTAAGCCAGCAAGACTAGCTTCGAACCTGTGCAATCCTCCTGTCTCCGCCTCCCAAGCGTGGGTATTACAAGTGTACACCACCACGCCTGGCACAAAGCCGCTTTTAACATTTGCAAATTAGAAAAAAAAATTCTGTCTTAATATAATTTTCTCACAAATTTTTAATAAGCTAGCAGAATTTCTAGACGGAATCATAAACTGTGGCAAATACCAATAATCAGTGAATGTGTTTTGTTGTACATATAAAACCGATCCCTGTCTGTTGCTTATTTTAAAATATTTTTTAATTTTTTAATTTTTTTAGGGAGATTAGTCATCTCTTTAGCTACAGGACTTCACCTTGGATCTCTAGTCATCATATAGTTTGATTATATTGGACATTATACTGATATCAGCTAGGCCAAAAATGCTATTTGTGCATAGTGTCAAAAGTGAGCTAATAAACAGATATATTTATTTTTCTGAAATAAAGGCAAACAAAATTTTGAGGTGAAAGGCAAGGAGACCAGGGCTTTAAAAGAAAACTTAACAATCTTTTAATTGTTTTTATTGGCTTTATACCACTGTGTACATATAAGGATGATCTTAATGTTGGGGGAAAGATCAAGATATCACCTGGAATCTGAGACATAGGAGTGGATTGATGGGGAGATTGTTCTAAAGAACAAAGGAAATCTCGGTTCAGGAAGGAAGTTAGGGCTGCACTGGAATTTTCAGTAGTACCTGGAGAATTTTCTTTTGCCTGGGTTTGTAAGAATGGAGATGGAGAAATGGAAGAAAAAGGTACCTTCCATTTGTACATTTGATCTTCATAATAAAATAAGATTTGTGAGTAGATATACACTATCATCTTCATTTTTATTTTTATTTATTTATTTTTTTTTTTGGTGGTACTGGGGTTCCTGGAAGCCCTTCTTCCTCCGGGCTACACTCCCCGACCTATTTTTTTATATTTTTGAAACAGGGTCTCTTACGCCAGCACGGCTGGCTTCGAACCTGCGCGATCCTCCTGTCTCCGCCTCCCAAGCTCGGGAATTACAGGCGTGCGCCACCACGCCCAGCATATTATCTTCATTTTTAACTTTAGTAGATCAAAGCTCAGAGAGCCCAGGTTACTTGTTAAAACACTGTAGTTAAGAATTAGCACTCCAGAGGCAGAAGTAAGCCTAAATTCTGGCTTACTCTACTTTCTAGCATTAGACCTTGATATATCTAAAGTTTCTATGTTTGGTTTCCCCATTAATAAAATAGGGATAATAAAAATACATATAATTATAAGAGTTTTCCAGTGCTCCTGACTCTTAATTAGTGCTCAAAAATAGTATCTGTTTTGTAGTTATTATTATGATGATGATCAGTAGCAGCCGCAGCAGCAGCAGCATAACATCACCAACACTTTGATTATTAGAAACCAAAACTAATGTTATTTCTTCAACAGTATAGTGCCTTCTAGTGTTTATAAAAATATTAGAGCCAGAGAAAGTCAATTTGTACAGGTATAAGGGTATGGCCATGAAGTAAAAAAAAAAGAGGAATGGCAAAAATTTAAATAAAGGATAAAGAGAGCTTCATACTTTAAGGCCACCAGTCAACAGTAGCTTCTGATGCTACATCCAGTGTGCATTGTAGTGGAAAATATTTACTGTCTAAACCTCTAAGTACACTAGATTATGGAAAAAGGAACCTCATTGATCATTCAGTGATATTGATGGGCAGACTGCCATTAAGCTATGCTAGGTAAAGCCACTAAGTAGAGCTCATCTAATATATATAAACCCTAAATCAAAGAGTTTTAAACACTAGTTTTAAAGTCATGCATAAGAAATGAAAAAATGGTCAACACATCATGTTTATCTGCTTTAATTCATTTTATGATCTATGAAATATAAGGAATGATTGATCATCATTAAGGTATTAAATTAATTACAGTTAAAACCTTAAATGAAGAGAGCTATGCTTCGTGGATTGGCTGTGTGCCAAAATTGCTCAAATCATGTAAATGCTGTGTGAAAGCATGATGTTTAGCCACTTTAAACCAAATCTATATAATTTTCATTGACTTTCAATTTTCTTCTTAGGGATATTCTACACAGTAGCACTCAGCAAAATACTCAATTTTGTGTGGCCCTCAGAAAAGGAATGCTTATAACATATCTAGATGTATGGAAATCCTACCTTATAAGTCAGATTGTGCTAAATTAGATGATGAGTTAATATTCCCTGTGGTTTTTGTTTTGACCTCCATTTCAATATAAAAATGACAGTAAATGGATTCTTTTTAGTTGCTTCTCTAATAGTTGGTCACCATTTATATTGATTCATTTTCAATTTCTGCCCCATTTTCTAAGGGAAAGAAACTAGATGCCTTCTACATGAGAAATCCCTGGTTTCAAGTTTGAGATACTGTCATGAGTATCAAAATCAAGCATTGAAATGTATTAGATAGTTGATGAAGATTTTAAACCATTTTCACCCAGGTGAGATTTTTAAGTTCTGAATAGAAATTTTCCACAATTATGAAGTTTGGACTTTTATCCTGGTGGTTTAGCTGATATTTTAATCGATGCAGTTTTCCCATTATTCACTTGGTGACAGGAACTCCTTAATATAAACATGTGTTCAAACCAGTGTATCAGTAAAGCTATCATTTAGACAAAGGAGAATACATGGGAATTTGAGTCTATGAGATGTTAAAACAGAGTTTGTGAAGAAAAAGAAATCTTGTGTTAAGAACAGAAGTTTAGAATTTAATAGTAGTAGAACAAGATAATTGTTGTTTTAAATAATGCCATTATGAAAAAGAAATTAGTAGCTGGGCGTGGTGGTGCACCCTTTTAATCCCCATGCTTGGGAGGCAGAGACAGGAGGATTGCTCAGGTTCGAAGGCAGCCTTGCTGGCTTAAGAGACCCTGTTTCCAAATAAAAATATAAAAAATAAGTGAGAGTGTAGCCCACAGGTAGAAGGGTTTCTAGGAACCCCAGTGCCACGAAAAAAAAAAGAAAAATAAATTAGTAGTAGGTTAGCCAAACTGGAGTGAATTAATAAAATATTTCATTCCTTTGTATTTTCCTGTTTGAAAGCTTACATTCTTCAGATCTTTACTAAACTGTCATTTTATCAACAGAGCCTTACTTCTTCTGGTACTCTCTCACCCCCTGATGTTTTTTTCTCCAAAGCACAAGAACATTCTGATATACTTTATATTTTACTTGCTTGTTTATTTATGATATGTCCCACCATCACCTCTGAGATGAAAACTCTCTGGGAATAAGAACTTTTTTATTCATTATTTTATTTCCAGGACCCAGAACAGTGAATGGCACACGAGTATATGTTTACCAAATGGATTTATGAATGGCCTTAGAATGTAAAGATAAGGTGACTTAAAAAGTTGAATTTAAAATTAGCTTAAAATAACTTAAAGTAAGTAAAATAAAATTAAATATAATCAAGATAAATAATTTTATTATATACCTTTCTTAATCTTGTTTTTTCCATAACCAAAAAAATACTACTATATCCTAAGGGGAAAAGTCATATAAACAATTGATGGCATCTATAGCAATTTAGTTTAAAGTAATAACACCAAACTTACTTGATATTCTTATATCATTAATCAAAATAATGAGCCTCATCATTGAAATGACTATGATTTACTAGCACTTCTCTCTGTTTTGAGCAGTTGTATAATATTTTTAGAAAATGAAGGATTAGTCAGGCTTGGTGGTGCGTGCTTGTAATTCTCATTCTCAGGAGGCTGAGACAGGAGGATCACACAGGTTCAAAGCCAGCCTCAGCTACTTAGTGAGGCTCTCAGCAACTTAGTGAGACCCTCTTGCCAAAAAATATAAAATAGGTCTGGGAGTATAGCTTGGATGTAGAAATCCCCTGGGTTCCACTCCAATCACAATAAATAAATAAATAAATAAATAAATAAATAAATAGCTGTGCGTGATGGTGCATGCTTGTAATCCCAGTACTTGGAAGGCTGAGACAGGAGGATCTCACAGGTTCAAAGAAAGCCTCAGCTACTTAGTGAGGGTCTCAGCAACTTAGTGAGACTCTATTTCCAAATAAAATATAAAATAGGTCTGGGAGTATAGCCTGGAGTTAGAAAGCCCCTGGATTTCATCCCTGGTATTACCAGATATAAATAAATAAATAAATAAATAAATAAATAAATAAATAAATAGTAATAAAAATAAAATTAAACAAATAAATTTAGAGTATGTATATCTTGTTAATTTTAAATATCAATTATTTCTGCAAGTATATATTTAAAGTTTTGTTCAAGGTATGATAGAGTCTTAAAAGCCAATGACTTTGGACAAAGCACTGAATTTATCCAAGCCTCAATTTTTTCATGTATAAACTCAGGATAATAATTTCTGTCCTCCTTATTTATAAGATTGCGATATATCAGAAGTTTTCTTTGAAAGTAAAGTTTTATTCAAATATAAGGTGTTATATAATTCTAGCAAATAATTTATTTTTAAAATCTATTTCTTAAGCCGGGCATGGTGGTGCACACTTGTAATCCCAGCATTCGGGAGGCTGAGACCGAATGATCGTGGTTCGCGGACAGCCTCAGCTACTTAGTGAGACCCTCTGTAACTCAGTGAGACCCTGTTTCAAAAATGAAGAATAAAAAATAGGGCAGGGGGTGTAGCTCAGAGGTCAAATGGCTCTTGGTTCCATCCCCAAACCCACAAAAAATCTATTTCTTTTTAAAATAATTTCTTCTTAATTATCTATGGTTTTTCCTTCTTCATCTAGATTTTCTCCATGACCCTTTTTCTTCCTAGCTTCCACATATTAGGGATATTATCTTACTTCTTACATTTTGTAAATGACTAATCTCACTTAGCATAATGTTCTCCAGACCCATCTTTTTTTTTTTTTTATTGTGGGTCTGGGGATGGAACCCTGGGACACTCAACCTCGGAGCTATACCCCTGCACTATTTTCTATTCGTTTATTTTGAAACAGGGTCTCAGTAAGTTGCAGAGGGCCTCACTAAGTAGTAACTGAGGTTGTCTGCGAACCACAGTCCTCCGGTCTGAGCCTCCTGAATGCTGAGATTACAAGCATGCGCCACCACGCCTGGCTCCAAGACCCATTCATTATTTATTTATTTATTTATTTATTTATTTATTTATTTATTTTATTGGTGCATTATATTCATACATCATATTGGGGTAAAAATCTTTTGTGGATATACATGTACACATCACCGATTTAACCCCTACCCAATTCCCACCCCATTCCCTCCCCATTCCTCCTTCCCTTGCTTGGCTTAATGGTTGACTTCGATATGTTTAAGTACATTGTGTGTTTTAGAGAATTTCCTTCTTCCCCTCTCCCATTACCTCATTTAGGTTGTCTTGTTTGCTTCTCTATAGGATTTCCTTTTTCATCTAGAATTCCTCCTATGACCCATTACTCCTTAGCTTTCACATATTAGGGGAAGCATCTGATTTCTTCTTTTTTGCGGCTAACTAATATCACTTAGCATAATGTCCTTCAGTTCCATCCATTTCCCTGAAAATGATGTAATTGTGTTTTTTTAATGGCTGAGTAAAATTACATTGTGTACATATCCCATTGATTTGAGAAGGATGGGAGGACAGAGAAGGAAATTCCTCAGTGTACATTCACAAACATTGTCAAAGTCAATCAGTAAGGCAAACATGAGAAGCAGAGAGGAGGGAGGAATTGGCATGGGAATTGGTGACGTTTTATGTATGCCTCTGTCAGTGTCTGGTGCACTGGAGACCTAAGGGTAAAGCCGTTTTACACCCAGGATACAGGGGATGCAGATTTTCATGTATAACTGCATGTTTTATTGAGAAAACATTCAGACTTCTATAGAGAAAGCTTCTATGGGTTCCACTGACAAATTTGCTATTTCAGACATTACAAGGTTATCTTAAAGCAACAATGGATGTATGAAAGTAAGGCCAAAGGACTAATCTCAAACTTAAAGCAACTCTTTGTTTTACAAATAAAAGCAAAGAACACCTGTGACCGCTCATAATATCTCAAGCTGTATATCATACCAGTAAGTTTTCCGAGATGTCTAGACTGGGAAGGACATACAAAGAGGTCTGGAGCCGATTCCTAACCTTCAAGACAACTTGGCAAAACTCATAGCTCACTGATTAGAGGAAGTATGTTTGCCTCCCAGCCTGGCATTCCAAGATGCTTCTCAGGAGTCAGAGTTGCTTTGTTTACCCCTTAAGCAGGAGCCTGCATCTCAGTACTCTCACATGCCTCTATCATCTTATACTCCATTGAGATGTATGATGACAATGCACCAATACAAATTTTAAAAATAATTATTTTGCCTTCAGAGTTAGAGGTTTTACTTGAAAATGTGCAGTATTCTCAAAGAATTCTTTAGGATAAAAATAATTGATTCAAGAAGCATTTTAGGGTTAGAATAAATGCAGGGACAAAGTAGGTGTTTGCAGATTGGGTGTCCTTTCTAAGGATGTGGTTATCAGTGTCAGCTTTGTCAGAGAGGGATAAAAGAGGTGAAAGCTAAAAAGCCACTGGGCTTGTCTTTTGAGATGTAATTTATTGCAGTACTGTAGCATGGAAACTAAATTTCAGGAGATCAAAAATAAGGTGGAAATAGAGAAGCAAACATAAAAAGCATTTTAATGTGTAGTTAGATATCATATGAATTCTCATACTTGCTCATGAAGCTGCACAACTTTTACAATCTCAAGTTGGTTTATTGAGGTAGAGTAGGGGGATTCTGAGTCATCCTGCAGAAGGATGATGAAGTGAGAGGTTATAACATTGTTATCTAAAATAGCTTATGTGTATTTTTAAAAACTTCTAAGGCAAGATGGAGAAGGATAATGTAAACCTAGAGAAAAGCCAAAGTCAGAGGCTTAAGAAACCAGATTTTTAGTCAAAACAGAAGGTGGCAAGGTTATTATTAGACAAGAAGCTATAATTGAGAGGGAATCCTGTGGTCCAGCTCCTAGTGTCATATGGTTTCAAGATTCACACCATCATGTGGTAGGCTGTTGCTTTAGGTAAGCCTAGTGTATTTTGCCTGTGTATTGGCATGTTTTCACAAATCATTGAACCAGTGTAGATAGGCATCAGAGATGATGAGTCATTCCAATTCTACCCTGTCTTGGTCATGAACAACTTTTTACAAGGAATGAATATATATATATATGTATATATATATATATATATATATATATATACATATATATATTCAAATATATATTCAAAGGAATATATATTTTAAATTAATATATATTCCAATATATATTTGAAGTATATTTCTAAGGAATATATATTCAATTAAATATATATTCACAGGAATATATGAATATTCAAAAGAATATATATTCATATAATAGCAATAAACATGAAAAGGATCTAAATGTTTCTTAGTGAATGTTCATTGCAAGTGAACGTTACTTAAATTTCTCTTTTAGTAGTAAAAAATCTCACAAATATTTTATTTTTAATTGTTAGTGGAGAAATTCAAATGTAAATCCTGGCTTAGTTCAGGCCACCATAACAAAATACCATATACTAGGTGACTTAAACAACAAAGATACATTTTTTCACAATTCTGTATTCCACAAGTACAAGATGGAGGTTCTGGTAATTTCAATATTTAAAGAGGACACACTTCCTGGTTTGTAAGCAGCTGTCTTCTTGCTATTTTTATTTTATCATATGACTTTTCCTCTCCTTGTGGGGCAATGAGTAAAAAAAAGACAGCACAACTCTCTAGTGCTTCCTTTAATAAAGACACTAATCTTATTAGATCAGATCCCCACAGTTACAATCTTATTTAACTTTAACTTTTTTAGAGTCCCCATCTCCAAGTTCAGTCACACTGGGAGTTAGAGTGTCAACATATGTATATGGGAAGAACACAGTCTGTAATAAACACTGAGAGCATCATTATGATGTTTCTAATAATTACTTTTTTATTGGTGCATTGTAGTCATTCATGTTAGTGGATTACAAGATGTTAGAGGCAAAAATGCACACATCACTTTAGCCCTTCCATAATTCCCACCCCATTCTGTCCCGGCTTCCTTCTTCTCATGTTTGGATTAGTGATTGACATTGATATGTTTGTGAATATACATCATGTACATTAAGAAATTTTCTTTTATCTCCCTCCCATCCCTCTACTGTATTTGCTCAGCTGTGGTTTCTCCAGTTTTTTCTCCTTCCTTTAGAGTTCCTCCTTTGACTTGTTTTCTCCCTAGCTTCCATATTAGGAAGAGCATCCAATTTCTTACATTTTGTGACTGACTAATCTCACATAGCATAATATTTTCCAGTTCCACCCTTTCCCTCACAAATGACATAATTTTGCTATTTATGGGTATATCAAATTCCATTGTGTACATATATCATATTTTTGTATGCCATTCATCTGTTGATGGACATCATGGCTGGTTCCACAGTTTAGCAATTGTAAATTGTACAAGTATGAACATAGATATACATGCATTAGTTTGGTAGTTTGGTTTATATTCTTTTGGATAGATACCCATAAGTAATATTGCTTGATCATATGTTAATTATGTTCCCATTCTTTTGAGAATCCTCTACACTGCTTTCCAAAGTTGTTATACTAATTTGCAATGCCGCCAATAATATATTAGAGTTCCCAATTCTACACATCCTCGCCACATTTGTTGTTGTTTGTGTTTTGAATGATTGCCATTCTAGTTGGAGTCGAGTGAAATCTCAAGGTAGTTTTGATTTGAATCTCTGATAATAATGTTGAGCATTTTTAATATATTTATTGGTCATTTGAATTTCTTCTTTTGTGAAGTATCTATTGAATTCACTTTCCCATTTTTGATAGGGTTGTTTTCTTAGTGCTGAGTTTCTTGAGTTCTCTGTATATTCTAAACATTAGTCCTCTATCAGAGGAGTAGGCAGCAAAAATTGTCTCCCATTCTGTCAGCTCTCTGTGGAGGTACTTGATAGTTTCCTTTGCTGTATAGAAGCTCTTCAGTTTAATGTGATCCCATGTATTGATACTTGTAGTTTCTTATGTCTTTGGGGTCTTATTAAGAAAGTTTTTATCTGTGCCTATGTTTTGCAGAGTTTGATCTATTCCCCCTTCAAGGAGCTGCAGATTTTCTGGTCTAATTTCCAAGTCTTTGATCCAACATGTATTCACTCTTGTGCAGGGTGATAAATTGGATTTATTTCTATTTTTTTCTGCATGTGATTAACCAGTTTTGCCAACACCATTTGTTAAAAAGACTATCTTTTTTACAGTGTATGCTTTTGGCAACTTTGTCAAAAATCAATTGGCTATAAGTGAGTGGATTTTTGAGTCTTCTGTTTTTCTCTATTCATCTATCTGTCTGTTTTTGTGCCAGAACCATGCTGTTTTATTACTATGGTTTTGTAGTATCCTTTGAAATCAGGCATTATGATTCTTTCTGTATGGTTTTTGTTGCTGAGAATTACATTTATTATTCTGGTTCTTTTGTTTTTCTAAATGAATTTAAGAAATGTTTTTTCTATGTCTGTGAGGAATTACCTTGGCAATTGAATTGAATTGAATTTGTAAATAATTTTTGGAAGAATGACCATTTTTAAAATTTTTTATTGGTGCATTGTAGTCATACATCTTCATGGAGTACAAGATGGTGGATCCATATGTTCACACATCACCCAATTAGCCCTTACCCAATTCCTGCCCCATTTCCTCCCACTCCCTCCTTCTCATGTTTGGCTTCATGATTGACATTGATATGATTTTTAAAGTACATCATGTGCATTAGAGAATTTCCTTCTTCTCCCTCCATTCTCCTCAGTTATGTTGCCTTATTTGTTCATCTATACTATCTCTTTCTGCATCTAGAGTTTCTCCTATGACCCATTTTCTCCCCTAGCCTCCGCATATTAGGAAGACCATCTGATTTCTTTTTTTTGACTGACTAATCTCACTTAGCATAATGTTCTCCAGTTCCATCCATTTCCCTTTAAGTGACATAACTGTTTTATTTATGACTGAGTAGAATTCCATTGTGAACATATCACATAATTTTGTAATCCATTCATCTATTGATGGACATCTTGACTGGTTCCAGAGTTTGGCAATTATGAATTGTGCAGCTATGAACATTGATTCACATGCATTAGTTTGGTAGTTTGGTTTTCATTCCTTTGGATAGATACCCAGCCGTGATATGGCTGAATCATATAATAAGTTCATTCCCATTTTTCTGAGGATTCTCTGTATTGTTTTCCAAAGTTGTTGCACTAATTTGCAATACCAGCAAAGAGTTATCACTTCTCCACATTCTCAACAGTATTTTTTGTTGTATGTGTTTTGAATGATTGCCATTCTACTTGGATTTAGGTGAAATCTCATTGTAGTTTTGATTTGAATCTCTGATTACTAATGATCTTAAACATTTTTATTCATTCATTAGCTCTTTGAATTTCCTCTTTTGTGAAGTGTCTAGTTCACTAGAAGAATGGCCATTTTGATATTTATTCTGTTATCCAAGAACATGGAAGATCTTTCCACCTTCTAATTTCTTCTTTGTTTTTTTTTTTAATATTTTATCATTTTCTTTGTAGAGGTCTTTACCTCCTTGTTTAGGTTTATTTCTCAGTACATTTTTGTATTATTCTGAGTGGAAGTGTTTTCTGGCTTTTTATAGCGGATTTATGGTTGGCATACAGGAAAACTTCTAAGTTTTTGAGATTGATTTTGAGATTGATTTTGAATGTTTTGCATAAATTTACTGGTTGAGTTTGTTGGGTCTTATAAGTAGTGTCATGTCATCTGCACATGGTTAAAGTTTTAGTTCTTCTTTTCCTACTTGTACTCCTTTGATTTTCTTTCTTGCCTTATTGCTCTTGCTAGCATCTCAAGTACTATATTAAAAAGAAGTGGTGATAATGGACCTCTTTTATTTTTTCCTGTATTTAGGGGGAATTTTGAAGTTTTTCTCCATTTAATATAATGTTGACTGTGGGCCTATTGTGCATTGCCTTTATCATGTTAAGGAATCTTAGTTCTATTTTCATCCTGTGCAGTGTTTTTATAGGAATGGGTGCTGATTTTTGTCCAATGATTTTTCAGTGTCTATTGAAATGATCATGTAAATTTTGTCTTTGGTTTTGTTTATGTGGTGAATTACATGAATTAATTTTGAACCAGCCTTGCATCCCTAGGATGAATCCTACTTGGTCATCCTGTATTATTTGCTTGATGAGGTTTTGAATGTGTGTTGCTAATATTTTGTTTAGCAGTTTTGTGTCTACATTCATCAATGATATAGGCCTGTAGTTTTCTTTCCTTTAGTTGTCTTTATTTGGTTTTGGTATTAATGTGATTTGGGTTTTTTCTATTTCATGAAGTAGTTCGAGGACTATTGTTGTTAGTTCTTCTCTAAAGGTTTTTTATTTTAATTCACATGGGAAACCATCTCGTCATGGACTTTTGCTTGATGGTTGGTTATTTATTGCTGATTTAACCTGTTTGATTTTTATTGGTTAGTTTAAATTTTCTATATCTACTTATTTAAGAAAGGTTGTATTTATCTAGGAAGTGTCAATTTCTTCCAGAATTTCCATTTTGTTGGAATATTTTTTTTCAAAATAGGTTTTGATAATTATCTGTATTCTACACTGTCTGTTGTAATATCTCCTTTTTATTTTTTATTTTTATAATTTGGATTAATTTTATCTTTCTTTTGATTAGATTAGCTACTGGTCTGTCTATCTTGTTAATATTTTTGAGAAACTAGCTTTTGGTTTTGTTGGTTTTCTATATTTTTTTATTCTCTACTTCATTGATTTCTATTCTGATTTCAACAATTTCCTGTCTGTGACTGGCTTTGAGATTAGGCTGCTCTTGTTTTTTAAGGAATTTGAGGTGTGTCATTAGGCTTTTCTTTTCTTTTTTTTGTTTTTTTTTTGTTTTTTTTCTTGGTGGTACTGGGGTTCTTGAAAACCCTTCTACCTCTGGGATACACTCCCAGACACCCATTTTTTATATTTTTATTTAGAAAAAGGGTCTCTTAAACCAGCAAGGCCTGCTTCGAACTTTTGTGATCCTCCTATCTCTGCCTCCCAAGCACGGAGGTTACAAGCGTGTGCCACCAAACCCCATTTCATTAGGCTATTTTTTTTCTGTTCTTTTATGTGGCCACTCAGTATTGTGGATTTTCCTCTTTATATTGCCTGTAAGGTGTCCCAGAGGTTTTGACATGTTGTATTTTTATTTTTGTTTGTTTCTTGGAATTTCAGAATTTCACCCTTTACATTTTTTATGACCCATTTCTAGGTCAACAGTGTGGTATTCAGTCTCCACATGTTTATTTGGTTATTCCAGTCTTTTTGTAGTTTATTTCTAGTTTTATTTCATTTTGTTCTGAAAAGATGAAGGGGAGTAAGTCACATTTTTTTTTTGATAGTGCTCACTTTGTGGCACAGGATGTGATCTATTTTGGATAAGGTTCCATGAAGCAGCTGAAATAAAATGTGAACTCTGATGTAGTTGGATGGAATATTTTGTATTTGTCTAATAGGTCCATTTGGTTTATTGTGTTCTTTAGCTCTCACGCATCTTTACTGACCTTTTGCCAGTCTATTGGTGTAAGAGGAGTGTTGAAGTCTCCCATTATTATTGTTTTGGGATGTATGTGTGACTTAATGTCACAAAAAGTTTGTTTTATGAATGTAATTGCACCTATGTCTGGGGCATAAATATTGACTATCATTATTTCCTTTTGTTGGACTGTTCCTTTGACCAGTAAAAAAGTGACCTGCTTTGTCTATTTTAATAGACTTGGGCTTGAAGTCTAACTTGTATGATATCATAGTTGATATTTCTTCATTGCACTGTTTATTTTTTTCAATAAAATATGAGTAATTTTCTCAATATCATGCTACTAGTAATTTAATTTTGAACCCCAAATCAGGTGCTTCCTTTTAATCACTGTGTTGTTCATTATGAACTAAAAACAAAAGTATTATTTCATTATTATAGTGATTTAAAGTATTTGACCTTTCCTCAAAAACATTTTTAAAATTTTTATTGGCACATTTAATCAAACATCCCAATGGGATACTAGATGGTGAAGTAATACATGCACACATTACCCAATTAGCCCTTACCTAATTCCTGCCCCATTTCCTCCCCCTCCTTCCTTCATATGTTTGGCTCAGTGATTGACTTTGATATATTTGTTAATATACATCATGTGCCTTAGAGAATTTTCATTTTCCCTCCTTCCATCCCCTCAGTTAGGTCACCTTATTCGCTCATTTATAGCATCTTGTTCTTCACTAGAGTTTCTCCTATGATCCATTTTCTCCCTAGTTTTGGCATATTAGGAAGAACATTCCAATTTTTCCTTTTTCTGAGTGATTAATCTCACTTAGTATAATGTTCTCCAGTTCCACCCATTTCCATATAAATGGTGTAATTGTGTTTTTCTTTATGGCTGAGTAAATTTCCATTGTATACAAACCTGATAGTTTTGTAATCCATTCATCATTTGATGGACATATTGTCTGGTTCCATAGTTTGGCAATGGCAAATTATGCATCTATGAACATAGATGCACTTGCATTAGTATGGTAGTTTGCTACCATACTAATGAAATTAGAATGACAATTAGCATTAAAATTCTTCTGGGTAGATGCCTAGAAGTGATATTGCTGTGTCATATAATACGTTCATTCCCATTCTTTTGAGAATCTTCAATTCTGGTTTTCAAATTTCCACTAAATTCTACTAATCTTCCATGCTGTTTTCCAAATTTTAACTAATTTACAATCCCATCAGAAATATATTAGAGTTACCACTTCCCACATTCTTGCCAGCATTTGTTGTTGGTGGTGTTTTGAATGATTGCCATTTTAAATAGAGCTAAGTGAAATCTCAAGGTAGTTTTGATTTACATCACTCTGATTATTAATAATGTTGAGCATTTTTTGACGCATTTATTGGCCATTTGAATTTCTTCTTTCATGATGTATTTATTTAGTTCACTTGCCCATTTTTGATTGGGTAATTTGTTTTTTTAGTGCTGAGTTTCTTGAGTTCTATGTTTATTCTTGATATTAGTCACCTATTGAAGGAGTAGGTAGAAAGGTGAAGGTGGAGTCCACTGTTGGACCTAGCAGAGGCTCAGACATACTCAGGCTCTTCATCAGTGGAAAGTGGTGGGGAGACCTATGTTTAACACTAGATTCATCTAGTAGGATTTCTCAAAAAAGTTTGGTTTTGTAATATTGCAAAATTTGGTATTTGCTTAAGTAATAGTACAAGGATCTTGTTTTATCTTAACTGGTGTTTTTTGAGACAGGAAGGAAAGAAAAAAGTCAGGGAGGACGGGAAGAAGGAAAGAAGTACAAACAAGTATAATGAGCTATAGTGGAAGAGTTAGATGCTGTTTGTTACAACTTATACATATATAAATGATAAATTATTTACTATTAGTGTGTTTTCTCTTATTGACATAAGTTGATAATTTGAATGGGTTTAGGATATGGCTGTGATATAAAATATATGGATTCTTTTGTCTGTCTTAACATTAACTATCTTTTTACAAGGGAGTTGGTACTGTAATGAGAGACCTTATAAACTCACGTGAGGATTTGCATTTGTTCATGTAGGACACAAGTTGGAAGGTAAAGAACTAGAATAATGTTTCCATTTGAGCTAAGGTATTTCTAAAGTGATGCAGAATAAGAAGGATGGGTGATATCTCTTCTTTTTTATCTAAGTGGTTACAATACTAAAAATATATTACAATAGGCTGCCAATCATTTCTTGTGTCCTACAGCCACCTGGATTGGGTTACCTCTCCACCATATCCCATTATGTGCTGTATTGGTTAGCTTAAACTGTTCATCTACAAATATCTGTTTTTCTCTATTCCTATGTTTTAGTTGAGAATTTCTAGTTAACCTAGTACTACCTTAATTATAGTTGAGTTGCATTAACAAACTGCCTGCTGAATATGTAATTCAGAGCTTATCTATCATTCAGATGTTATGTTTCACAAAATGCTGATATCTCTCTAAAACAATTTAATTCAACCTTCCTAAAGTATAAGAAATTATTATTTTTCTAGCAAAGCTGTTTTCCTATTATATTACTATATTAGGTTGAGTTTCTTTCTTCAATGTTATAAATAGCCCTGATGTCTTTTTGTCTTTTGAAGGTGGCAGTGTGTGTGTGTGTGTGTGTGTGTGTGTGTGTGTGTGTGTAGTGGATGTTATACCTTTTAAACAGAGTGTGAATGAGCTTATATGCTTTCTATATTAAAGATAATAGCAATCTGCAATGGTTTATCTTAAATTTGGATTCTGCGGTTGATGGTAAAGGGGTAGGAAATGTACTGGATCATCCGGTTCCATTATTAAAAGCCAAATCAGACTGGGTATAGTGGCACACACTTGTAATACCAGCATTTGGGAGGCTGAGAGAGAAGGATCTTGATTTGAAGACAGCCTCAGCTACTTATTGAGGCCCTTTGCAACTCAGTGAGTCCCTGGTTAAAAAAATTAAGAATGAAATATACCTGCCCGGGGGGTGTCTGTCAAAGGTAGAATCCCACTGGGTTCCATCCTCACTACTGCAAAATAAATAAATAAATAAATAAATAAAGCCAAATCAGCTTTATTGCATGTGCATATATATGTTAAATGAGAGCTCATACACAATGTCATTATATTTTATCTAGCAGTATTAATAGTAACAATAACATGGATCAAGCCTGTTTTACCAATCTGAAGCATGCTATAATCTAAGAAAACATCATATAACTCAATTAGAGATGTGTGAATATTAAAATACTCCATCCAACCTAATTCCACATATACCATCCATATATATATATATTTTTTTTTTCAGCACCATAATCTGGTTATGTCTGTAAAGCAATGAAAGCAATGGGCTGTAACCTCTCTCAAGAATACTGTTTGCCTCATTAATACCACTGGAACAAATTATCACTTCACAGCCCAGAAATCTTCTATAGCAGTTGTGGTGATTGATGTAACAAGGCTAAAATATAATGATGAAATGCATGTTCCAGCAGACAGATTCAAATGGCAGGAGTTTCAAAGGCAATTAAATGTGACACAGAAGGAGTCTTCCTGGAATATTTTCAAATAAATGGTAAGATAAGTGTGATAACCTCCTAGACATGCATTACACATAAATTAGTTTGCTATGAATAATTATTTCTAAACACTTAGAATGCATTAAAGTCAAAGTTTAAAACCAGATATTTTGAAGCATTTAAAATATATTTTGGTTTAATATGAGGGGAGGCAATGCTCTGCTACTGGCTTCTATGGTCAGGAATGGACTTACTTATTTGTGGCCACAGTATTTGAATGCCTTTTGGTATGCTTTTAAAGTTTCTTGTTTGTTGGAAAGTAAATAATTGTGATTGCAGATGCTAAGTTTAACTGTCTTCCTCCAGTGAGTCAAATGATTCCTATGATGTATTGATTCTATACCACTAAGTTATTATGTTGTGGGAGGAACTTATCTACTCAAGAGTGTTCAGTCACATCAAGGTCACCGTGGAGGGGAAATTTAAGACAGAGATGTCACTGGAGCACCTAGACAAGGTTAAAATACTCGAGTGTGCTGGCAAAGGCAGGGCAGCAAAGTATGCTTTCAGATGACATAAAAATCTAAAGCCTTGGACACCTTTTCTATGGAAAAAGTAGAGCTCAAACTGTTATTTTGAATGTGTAAGTACTACTCCCTTGTATTTTTTTTTGTATTTATTTTTCTAGTGGTGATGGGAAATGAACTTAGGGACATTCTACCTCAGAGCAAAAATCCTCATCTGTATTTTATGCTTTAAATGTAGAAACAGAGTCTCTAAGTTGCTGAGAGACTGGATAAGTTGCTGAAGCTGGCTTCAAACCTACAAACTTCCTATGCCAGCCTCCTAAATGATGGGACTACCAGCATGAGTAAACATGCCTGTCTCACTTTATTCTTGAAAATTAAATATAGGGCAGATAAGAAAAGTACTGAATCAGATGTAGCAAGAGATAAGTTTCTTTTAATAGGGATTTTTGTCTAAAAATCACATGATGAAAATTATAAAGGCAGTTTTGAGTATAAATTCTAAATAGTTTCTAAAAATTTTGTTGGATAAGATCTTTAAATAAGTCAAGTGCTGTGCACATGTATATTAATATTTCTTTGAACTTTGCTGGATGTATAATGATAATGCACCAATAAATGTGTAAAAGAGGGACATCCGGGAAGATAGCGACCGAGAAAAGCAGGGCTTAAGAGCCCCGCTAACAACCAATCTCCATTACCACAAAATCAGCGCCTTTCATAGCCAGAAAACACCATCACCAGAGAAACAAAAATATCATCAGGTTCCAGAGAGAAAGCGGACAGAAAACAGAGCTCAGAGCCACAGAGCAGATACACCAGCCTCACGCCCGAGGACGCACGCGATAGCAGCGCCATACTGCCGCAGGCAGCGGCAAATTCACCGGACGGCTACAGCAAGACGAGGTGAGCCACTGCAGAACAGCCAGGCGGGATTAATCGCTGCAGGTAACATCTAAAGCTCCCAATGGCTGAGCTCAGCACATGCTGCAGGGATTCAGGGTGGAAATCAAAACCAAGAAGAAATACGCCAGCCTCACAGCCAAGGGTGTAGCAGCGGCGCCATACTGCCACCGGCGGCAGCAGCAGAGAATTCACCGAATCCAGTACAGCTACATCTGTGTACTCAAGAACAGTGAGTCAAATTGCGGGCCACAGAGAAGAAATCCCAGTACTGTACTCCCTGGGACTTGACCCAGTGGGGGAGTGGCAGTGACAGAGATATCACACCATAGGAGAACATGCAAACTGGCACCCCCCCACACAGTCTAAAGCAGCCTCTATCGACTCTCTGGGTCGGAGACTCTGTGATACAACCCAGTGAAGGAGCAGTGGGATCTGAGATACTACTGACTCGAGATCCAGAACACCTTAAGTGAAGTCATACTGACCCAAGGGAAGAAACCAGAGAAAGCACAAACTTCCGAAATCATGGGAAAGAGGAATAACACTGGAGCAATGAATGCCCACAACCCCACAACATCAGAACCCGATAAAACAGAAAATCAGAGATTTCTAGAAGATCAAATCAGGAAAAGAACTGTAGAAATAATAGAGGTGCTTCGAAAAGAACTCAGAGAGAGCCAAAAAGAGATAAAGGATGCAATTAATGAAGTAAAGGCCTCAATTCAAAGCACAAACAACCGATTAGAACACATGGAGAACAGAATCTCGCTCTTAGAAGATGATCATTCCAAAAATGAATGCATAGTTTCTAATCTAGAAAAAAATATCCGACAGCAGGAATCTGATATTGAAGAAATATGGGCCCATTTTAAGAGAGCTAACCTAAGAATAATTGGAATAGAGGAGGGAAAAGAAAGTGAAAACAAAGGGATCAACAATCTCTTCAAGGAAGTAATAGCAGAAAATTTTCCAAACATAGAACAAGAGGTTGATACACAGGTCCAGGAAACTTATAGAACTCCCTTTAGATAGGATCGGAGAAGAGGATCCCCACGCCACAAAATTGTCAAAATGACCAATGTGGAAGCCAAGCAGAGAATCTTAAAGGCAACAAAAATAAAGGGCCAAGTGACATTCAGAGGCAAACCAATTAGAATCACTCCAGACTTCCCAAACCAAGTCATGAGAGCCAGAAGAGCTTGGAGTAACATATTCCAAACTCTGAAAGAAAACAACTTCCAGCCAAAAATTTCCTACCCAGCAAAACTTTCTATCAAATTAGATGGAGAAATAAGAAGCTTCCATGACAAACAGAAACTGAAGGAATTTATGTCTTCAAAACCAGCACTAGAGAAAATACTCAAAGAGATTAACTACAAAGAAGAAATAGGTAACACACACCAGAACCAGAGAAACAAGAGTTTCCATCCAACAGTCAACTAAGATTGGTTATCTGTGGAGATTGATTATTTATGTTAGTCTTTTACCTATCTCTAAAGTGTATTGTTTGCCTTTATTGTTGTTAATTTTTAGGATTTCTAGTTGGAATATTAATATACCTTCAGATATAGCATTTTGAAATATTTTATCCCATTCTATCAGTAATTTTTAACTCTGTTTACATTGTCATTGGATATACAATATTTTTTGTTGTTTTTTAGGGAGTTTGTTTACCCTTCTGTTGCCTGTGCCATTGAAATCATATCCAAGAAATCACTGCCAATTTCAATGTTGTGAGGTGTTATGACCCAGATTTTCTCCTAAAAGTTTATAGTCTTAAGATTTATATTTAGGTCTTTTATCTATTTTGAGTTAATATTTGTATATGGGATTAGGTAAGGGTCCAACTTTATTCCTTTCAATGTAATAATTATGTTTCAACAATATTTAGTTAAAAGATTATTATTTCTACCACCAAATGTTTGTGGAAACCTTGTCAAAAACAATTTGATAATATAGGGAAGAATTTATCTCTAGGCTTTTATTTAACTCCAATGGTTTATATATCTGCCTTTAGAACAGTACTACACTGTTCCAATTATTGTAGCTTTATATGGTTTGAAATCAGAAAATATATATCTTCTAGCTTTGTTCTTTTTCAAGATCGTTTTGGGTATCTAGAGTCCATATTCCATATTAGGATATATTTTTTTTCTGAAAAACAAATATATAAATATATGATAGTTTCACCTAAAAATAGAAAAAATATTCTCTGGTAAGAAAGAAACCAAAAAGAAATATTGAAATGTTATCTTTAAGTCATCAAAAGCTTGGTATCAGACAAATGAAACTGTTATGTGAGATTATCATTTTTAATTCTGGATAAATTGCTATAATACTAGATGTCAACCACAAAGCCAAGCGTGGGAGGGAGGGATGGGCAGAGAATGGGGTGGGGATCGGGTGGGGGCTGACTGGGCGATGTGTGCATGTATGTCTACAAAAGTTTGTATCCCACTATGATGTATGAATATAGTGCACCAATAAAAAATGTATAAAAAATGTGTAAAAGAATCATGTTGGATATGGTATAAAATGATCAGAGGCTATACTGGATATTTTAATGTTATTATTTCACTACTCTATCATTAGCCAAACCTAGTGGAATTATGTTTATTTATTGGCAGAATAAAAGGAAAATGCTTATTTAAGGTAAAATATGCATTGATATAATGAACGATTCTCTGCATATGCGTTAATATAATTTAATACTATTTTTTAATTTTAATAATACTTTTTTTTCGGGTCTGGGAATGGAAGCCAGGGGCATTCGACCTCCGAGCTACATCCCCCGCTCTATTTTTTATTCTTTATTTTGAAACAGGATCTCACTGATTTGCAGAAGGTCTAAGTAGTAGCTGAGGCTAGCCACAAACCTCAGTCCTCCTGTCTCAGCCTCCCCAATGCTTGTATTACAAGCATGTGCCACCACTCCCAGCTTAATAATACTTTTGAAATTTGTTTTTACAATATTTTGACCAGATTTTTAATGACATGATCAAATGACACAGAAAATCTTTTTTAGTTATAGACTACCATTAACATAGATTTTTTTTATTCTGAGGAGGTCAAAGTATCCTTTTAAGTACAAATTAAGGACTATTTTGACCTAGTTTTTTAAAACACCACTTGACCAATTTGTAGTCTGTAGATAGAAATAATTGTCAACTGCCAAAAGAGGCTGAGATATTATTTCCACTCAAACGTGTATACAATTTATTAGATTAGCCAGAGGCACATACATGAATTAAGTGACTTGTTTGTTAAAATGTGGTTTTACAAAATTGCCTCAACCTTTAAAATGTTTGATTTTGGACGAGAAAAATATGACTTTAAATTATTCATCTTATTTTTAATTGACTGGAAATACAGAAAATACAAACTTATGCATCATGAATGGCAGAAAATATATATCATTAATATGACAGCTGCTGGAAATAGAAGAACAACAAAATGATTTTGTACTTTTAAGACACATTTATGGATTTGTAATAAAGCTTCTTCTTAATCTCATTTTCTCATCACAGCACCCAAGTGATTTGTGTAATTATTATTTTATGAATATTTTATTTTTATTTTAATTTTGTAGTACTGGGGATTGAATCCAGGGCCATTATACCTCTGAGCTACACCCTCAGTCTTCGTTTTTATTCTTTAATTTGAAACAGGGTCTTAATAAGTTTAGGAGGGTCTCAATAAGTAGCTGAGGTTGGCTGAGAACTTGAGATACTCCTTTCTTACCCTCCCCAATACTGAGATTACAATTGTACGCCACCATGCCTAGCTCATTATGTATCTTTTTAAACAATGGAAATGCCAGAACATGAACATAATAATCCATTATTCATTTTATTGTTTATATTCTTCAGCTACAACATACTTATAGTCACAATTTAGGAAAACTGATTTTTGTCCTATTCCAAAAGTACATTAACTAATCTCTCATATTTTATGACAACTGATAAATAATAGAGTGCATTTTTTACAGATTGTGATTTTAAAAAACACTGAGATTTGGTTGCTTATATGGGATACTTTAAAAATGTGTAGAGGCAATTAGTGCCTCTGTTTACCTCCTCTCTTCTATGACTGGCCTGGGTATAGGGAATATAAATTCCATGTGCTGCTTCAAAGCAGCCATAGTTGATATGCAACCAATATTGCTTAATATAATAGAGGTGGAAAACAGGTAGATTATTGACCCCTGCACTTAGTAAGTGAACTGTCCAGAGGCAGAGGTATCACCTGGCCAAAAAGAGAGAGAGAGAGAGAGAGAGAGAGAGAGAGAGAGAGAGAGAGAGAGAGAGAGAAGTTACTAACCCATTGCTTTGGTAATGCTGATAAGAAAATAGTAGTACAAAATTTATTTAAAGGGCAGGGATGGAGAAGGGGACACAGTTCCATTTTGGGGCTCTTCAGTGTTCCCCAAGCATGTTGAAGCTGCAAAAAGAAAAAATGTCTAGATACTAGATAAGCCTTTATAGTTGAAGACTCAGAACTACCAAATTCCAAGTTAATCATGTAATATTTTAAAAAGGGAAAGATACTTACATGCACTAAGTGTTTTCTATGGGATAAACATTGTGATATATGTAAACTTAACAGCAACTTCACAAAAACATTGTGTAGTAATTACTTTTATGTTCATTTCTTTTTGATGGAAGCAGCCCAGTCTCAGGGAAGTTAAGCAGTTTCTCCAGTGTTACACCAGCTACTATGAAAGAGACAATATTCAAAAGTACATCTGACTTTTTATCTACTACATTACATGCCATTTAAATAAATGTGGGTAATATGCTTGCTAATAATAGATAAATATAAATATATTGGAGTATTTCTCTATAATGCTATTTATCAAGGTAAAAGTACACATTCAGTTTACTGAAGTGTTGCATACATGATACTGAAATAAATTAAATATATGAATGATATCAGAATTTAGGAATTGTCTTTATTCTATTAATGTTTTACAACTTTTCATAATAACTTAATCTATGAAACATCTACAAAAATATTAACTAGGAAAATTAAGATAAATATGCTTGTTTCTACCCATACATTCAGAAAATTATGGTTTCTAAAGATGGGATTTCTGTTTTTCACAATCATATATAAAATAAGCCAACTACCAAAATTAAAAAATTATATGGCTTCAGATTTGAATTATCTGTTGATAGACAAGAGGGCTGTTAAGATATTTTGGTGCAAATTAATCTTTAAAAAGCCCAATCACTATGAAAAGTAATTGTATGATTTACATTTATAGAAATATTTCAGTATAATTGTATTCTTGCTATTTTCTACCAATTATTTATGAAAATTTAAGGCATTTTTCTCTTTCATTCTAAATAATATTTTTTGTAGGATAACAGAAGTTAACCTGAGAAATGTCTATTGTTTATTAGAAATAAAAACTCCAGAAAGTGAAGAAAAATAAATTCCCATTTCTTCACCAAATAATCCAGTGCTAAATACTGATATACTGATATGCTAAATAAAATATTCATATGCTACTGTAGATCTAGAACTTTTCTGAGCCTCTACATTTTTATCTATAAAATTAGATAATATCTACTTCCATGTATTACTATGATAATTAAATAACAAAGAATGGAAAATATAATGAATAGTGTCTGGCAGTGAGCACGGATCAAATTATTATTCAAACAATTAATATGTTGTGCATATAATCCAGCAGTAGCACATGCCAGCAGGGCATGTTAACTTAGGGAGACCCAGTTTAAAAAAAAAACCAAAATAGGGCTAGAGGTGTAGCTCAGATCTAGAATACCCCTGGATTCAATCCCTAGTACCACACAAAAATAAAAAAGAATTAAATTTCTATTACATTACAGTAACTTACCATATTCTTTTGATTGATTCCTCAACATTGATAACTGTCATATAGATCTTTTAAAAGCATACCTCCTTTTACAAATATACCCTACACTTTATCTCTTGTATTTCATAATTTCCATCCAAAAATAGAGCATTTTTATAATTATCAAATATAAAATTAGTTTTTTCTTCTAAGGATTATATTGCATATCAGATATTCCTGAACCTAGATCTGTTACTAAGTACCATCCAGATTTTATGCTTCTTTCACTTTCTGCTTCACTCATATTTGTAGTATTTTTTGCATTCAAATGTATTGCTTTTATAGTTATAAAAACAAAAATGTTTTCATGATGTATACAGTTGAATTAACTTTTAACGCCAGGGATAGTTTCATTCCCTTAAACCATCATATATCAGTTTTATCACATACTACATATATTCCACTTAGAATTTGTCAAAATAGCCGGGCGTGGTGGCGCATGCTTGTAATCCCCGCGCTTGGGAGGTGGAGACAGGAGGATGGCGCAAGTTCGAAGCCAGCCGCGCTGGTTTAAGAGATCCTGTTTCCAAAAAAAATATAAAATAGTTCTAGGAGTGTACCCCGGAGGTAGAAGGGTTTCTAGGAACCCCAGTACCACCAAAAAAAAAAGAATTTGTCAAAATATAGTTATACTCCATACCCAGTGTCTTATGAAGTTAAAAAATCAAGAAAACTACTCCAAAAGAGTAGCCATAAGTACATATAGAAAATGAGACAAACTGCACATTTACCTTTGAAAAATATGTATTTCAATAGAGATTAAATAAATATGACAATTGTAACTTTATGAGAACGGAGCATTTAAAGTCTTTCAATAAGTAAAATGACTTATGACTCATTCCTTTTTGTGAGACAATCATATGTGAAAGCATGTATCTCCTAATTTTATGCTGTGTAGATGCCAGATAGTGCCTATCCCAACTTAATTCTCTACTTCACTTCTGAGCTTCTTGTCATCCCATACTATTTCAGCATGCAGATTAGGGATAGGGTAAAATTTAAAAATAGATTGAGGATATTGTTTCACATACTACTTTATAAAAATAACCTAAATATAAAGGTTATCAGATCATTAAAATATCAAATACACTCTTCTTTCTTTTTATATACTTGCCATCTTCTCTTTACCAAAATGTCAAGTGATAGAAAAATGTACTTTAAATCAGGGTAATTTGTATGTATATGTGTATCTCTTAGTGGATGAGGCTGGGGTGGAACAAAAAGTAGACAGCATGAGGTCAGATATAATTTTCCTTGATTCCTTTTCTTTTTATAAAACAAGTACAAATTTAAAACATTATAATAAACTGATATTTCTTAATTACAAATAATAGAGAATACCTATTAAAATTGTCTTTTCAAACAAAACATTAATGCCAATTCAAAAGATAACATCTTGGATAGTACAGTGATAAGATAAGAACATCTGCAAAGGATACAATTTACTCATGTCATTATTGGAAATATATGATCAATTCAGAAATATATTTGTGAATAAAACAGTCTCTATTTTTGTAAGTGATTTTCTGAATGTACATAGGTAGTAACAGACAGAGTTGAGTGAGTAGTATGATATTAAAATTCACCAGAGTGGGAGTAGTGGAACAAACTGGTGATATAGTTGGAAGCCACATCCTTCAGGGTTTATCCCATACAATATGCAGATGATTATGTAGTGTCAATAATTATGTACTTGTTTAGTATCCATGAGCAGTGTACTTTTGTTCCTTTTAAAAATAAAGTGGATAAACAAAATTTAAGTTTTTCTTTTAGAAGAATTGCAGCCTAGAGGAAACATATGACATGCTGACATACTGATAAAAGAGAATGCATTTTTAAAAAGTTGCTAAGATGGAAACTCTTTAAAGCTCACGATGTACTAATTCATATCATAGTCAAAAACTAAGCCAAGAATGAGAGGGAGGGATGGGGAGGGAGTGGGGTGGGAATGGGTGAGGACTGGCTGGGTGATGTGTGCATTTATGTCTACACAAGGTTTTTGCTTCATCATGATGTATAAATACAATGAGCCAATAAAATTTTTTTAAATAAAGAATTGTATGTAAACTAAAAAAATCAGTTGTCTGTGCATGGTACTGATATAGACTCGGTTAATCTGAAAAAGTTTCTGGCCCAAATGAATGTTAAGATGAAATTTCTAGGGAGGAGTTATGTTATTCAGTATTCTTTTTTAAGCAGGTGTGTGGAAGACTTCTCCAGGAATCCTGCAATTTATGTTATTTTCTAAGATTAGAGAGAAAGATTGATGTCAAAAAATGTTCACAAAGAAAGACTGATAAAGATTTGGTTCTGTTTAGCATATGATGATAGATGGTAGCACTATGTCATAAACTAATAGTATAAGGACAATTACATTCTAGTTATGCAATTAGAAAATAACAACCATTCATTTTTATATAAAAATTTTTATTTTCCATGGATATTTGTAGTTTACAAAATAGGAAAACCTGATTAAAATTAGCCCTTTGAATCACAAGGAATTAAAGAATATTTATTTTTTTAATTCTGGGAGAACTTAAACTGTATGTTGCCTTGAAGCAGAGAGATTTACTAATCAGGTACAGCAGTAAGAAGATATTTGTCTAAGGATGCTATTAATTAACAAACTTGGAAAGTATTTTGCATTCTTACCTTAAAGTCAAAGAACACCTCAAAAGTATATTGGACTATTAAATTAGAATAGCCATCTTGGGTCAGTTCTTCATGTTCTGCAGAAAAAATGCAAAAAAAAATTTGAACAGAAGCTGTTAGGTCCATTACAACTTAAGCAAAAAGCAGAAAATGACAGGATTTTCTATTTTAAAGTTACAAGTAGAGGGGAAATACTAGCTAAGTTTTAATGGAAAGATAGGAGAGGAGAAAGGCCGATCTTGATTAATGAGGGTCTACACCTGAACATGTGTAAAATTATGAATAAGACATGGTTAACCTGGACAACCATTGGTGGGGGGGGGAGAAAATGGGGGCGGGGGGGGGGGAGAAGGCACCAAATATAGTGTAAATGTATACTACTTATGTTCAATAAAAATGTTAAAAAAAGAATGTTTTTGAGAAAACCCCAATATTTGTAAAAAGTATTATCCTGTTTTTACATAATCATTTCACTTAAAACAACTGCTCCATTTTCTTTCTACTTAACTCCAAAATTTAAATTGGAAAATATGAACAAAGTTTTTGAGGGAAGTAGAACAAATTTTGCTTTAAAAATTAACTTTACTTAAATATAATTACCCTGGGATGAAGTGAACTCATTTTAAATGTATACACTAAAGAGTTTGGATAAATAAATAAATTTACACACACACACACACACACACACAAACACACACACATACATAGAGACATCAACATTATTCAAGATTCAAAATAAAGAATGTCTCCCTCCATCACCCGTTCAAATTCTCTTATATTCCTGGGAGTCAGTTCCAATTCTCAGGCTCAGAAAAATTGGCAATGTGCTTTCTTTCACTACAGATCGTTCTTTCTGTAATTTTAAACTGGTGGAATAATACATAATTTACTCTTTTGAATATAAAAGCTTTCACCCTGAATGAGGATTGTTTTGTTTATAGTTTTTACATTTGGTATTACTAGCCTTAATGTCAGATATATTAATGTTTGTGTTGATATTAATTGTGCTTGTAATTTAACTTTAATTTTTATTTCACTAATGACTAATGTGTTTATTATGTTTTCACATGCTTTTTGGCCATATGTGTAGTCTTTCATTACGTGACACTTCAAATTTTCTGCCAATTTTAAAAATTGAGTTATCTGCTTTCTTATTATTGAGTTGTAAGAGTCCTTTATATATTCAACATACAAGTCCTTTGACAGCTATATGTATTAAAAATATTTTCCAAGTCTGTGGCTTGCATTTTAATTTAATTAATTTTATCTTTTTTTTTTTTTTTTGTCGGTGCTGGTACTGGGGTTCTTGGAAACCTTTCTACCGCCAGGCTACACTCCCAGACCTATTTTTTTTTTTTTTTTTGGAAACAGGGTCTCTTAAGCCAAAGCTGGCTTCGAACCAGCGCGATCCTCCTGTCTCCTTTTCCGTCTTGTAAAGAGCAGGGATTACAAGCCTGTGCCAACACGCCCGGCGTTTAATTTTATCTTTTGATGACTTAAACCCATTGATGGTCAACCTTACCTGTTTTAACATAAGATTGCTGCTTTTTGTGTATTATGTATGTCTTTGGATATGCCAATATCATGACATTTTCTCCTATGCTTTTCTTTGCTAGTTTTATAATTTTAGCTTTTACATTCATGTTTTTAATACATTTGATGTAAGTTTTGTATATTATGTGAAGTAAGACTTGAAGTTATCTAGTCTAGTTATCTAGTACTGATTTTATCATTTATTAAAACCTTACCATTTTCTCATTAAATTTTACTTCTAATTTTATTTAAAAATTATTTTTAGCTGGGCGTGGTGGTGCACGCTTGTAATCCCCACGTTTGGGAGGCGAAGACAGGAGGATCACGCAGTTTCGAAGGCAGCTTTGCTGGCTTAAGAAACCCAGTTTCCAAATAAAAAAAAATAGGTCTGGGAGTGTAACCCTGAAAAGGGTTTTCAGGAACCCCAGTACCACAGAAAATATATATTTTTAAAAATTTTTTTTCTTGGTACAATGTAGTCATTCATCTTAATGAGATAAAAGATGGTAGAGGCATGCATGCACATGTCACTCATTCAAAAATTAAACAAGCCGGGCCTGGTGGCGCACGCTTGTAATTACCCCGCTTGGGAGGCTGAGACAGGAGGATTGCACAGGTTCAAAGCCAGCCTCAGCTACTTAGTGAGGCTCTCAGCAACTTAGTGAGACACTGTTTCCAAAATAAAATATAAAATAGGTCTGGGAGTATAGCCTGGAGGTAGAAAGCCCCTGGGTTCCACCCTCAGTACCACCAAAAAAAAAAAAATTAAACAATATGCATGTGAATTTATTTTTAAATTCTCAATTTTGTTTTATTGAGCTATATGTGTGTATAATTATTTCAGTACTTTATTGAGTATTTTAAGTTTATGCAAAATTTATCTTTTTTTCAAAACCATTTAAGCTATTCTAGATCCCTTATATTTTCTTTTTGTGGATAATTATTTCAATATTTTATTGAGTATTTTAAGTTTATGCAAATTTTCTTTTTTTCAAAGCCATTTAAGCTATTTTAGATCCCTTATATTTTCTTTTTGTGTATGTCGTACTAGAGATTGTCCCAGGGTTGCTCTACCACTGAGCTATTTCCCCAGACATTTTTATTTTTATTTTGAAACAGGGTATGTCTCCCTACACTACTGAGGCTGACTTTAAACCTGCGATCCTCCTGTCTAATCCTCCCAAGTACTGGGATTACAGGCTTGTGTCACTACATTATGGCCTTGTATTTTCATATAATTTAGAAATTGGGCTTTTCAATTTCTGCCACAAACACCTAATGAAATATTGACTGGTTCACTTATAATTCATAGATTAAATTAAGAAAATTCAGTATCTTAAAAATTTTAGTCTTTCAATCCACAGATATGGTATATTGCTCCATTTGTTTAATTCTTATTTTTGTCAACAACAGTGCTTTCTGTTTTCTAGTATAAAAATCATCTTCTTTTGTTAAATGTATGTCTATGTGTTAGAATAAACTTTAAAATTAAATAGCTAGAAAGGAAATTTTATCTAGAAATACTTGGATAAATTCGTAAGTTTGAAATATTTTCCTCTTGTACCTTGAGTTTCATGACAAGATATTATTAACTTTATGCATGTAATAGTCATTTGTATGCTGACTCTGGTGACTCAATGATGGGATTTGAAATCTGATACTATTCTTTAGTAGTTTTGTATTTTGGTGTTACTTAACTTCTTTGGGCATTAGGGTTATTTAGTCTGTAAAATGCAGATATTAATTATATCTACCCTTTTGTGTAATTATCAAAGTAATGCAAGATAATATTATCTTCATACTTAGCACACATTTATGCATCCAATGTATATTTGCAATTGTCAGTATAACACAGATATCTTTCTTTCTGCCTGCCCCCTTTGAAACTACTTAACTTATTCTTTACCTTCACTAATTCAGTACTGAATTTGTACTTTAAAAACTCATAGAAGCTGGGTGGGGTAGCACACACCTGTAATCCCAGTACTTTGGAGTCTGAGATAGGAGGATCACAGGTTTGATGCCAACCTCAGCAACTTAGCAAGGCCTTCAGAAACTTAGCAAAACCTTTTTCCCAAATAAAATACAGTTCTGATGTGTAGCTTAGAGGGGGAATGCTCCTGGATTAAACCCCGAGTAACAAAAATAAAACAACAACAAAAAAGTCTCATGGATATTCTGATTGGTACATGAGGTACATTTTGTTATAAAAATAGTGTTTTAAATGATGGTGAAATGATCATAACAGTCTGAAATAAACAATTGAATGAAAAACCCACTAGATATGTTACATTGCTAAACACTGTATAATCCACTTACTGCATAACTTTTTTGATTATTCAATGAATATTTATTGATTCCTACCATATGTCAGGCATGATTAGATACTTAGAATACAGCAGTGAACAACAAAATATCTGTATTTGAAAGGTTAAAATTCTAGAGGGAAAAGATAGACATTCTTAGGAATAATCCTACAGATTTCTGTCCCACACCTTTTAACCTTATCCAAACACATATCTTTTTGGAGTGTCCTTACAGAATTTTTATGGTATCGTGGTAAGAAAGATAACAAAGATTCAAGAAAGCTCTCTTCTGTACCACTCTTGTTCTTTTGTTTACCTTGTCCTGGAGAAGCAAGTTGACACATAAAAAACATCACTGGGTATTGGCTACTCAATGATTAAGTTACTTTTATTTTTATTTCAGAGTGGAGACTATTTTAACCCAAAATAGGTATTTTCACACAAAATTTGGATGTGGCTTTGGCTGTGGGTAGGAAAAAGATGGGGATATGAAAATAGATAAATGGTATCAGGCCAAACCCAGCTAGGACAGTGCTTATGAGAGCAGCTGCCCACTCTTCCCATTTTTCCCTCATCATTTCTGGCTTTTCCTCTTCAGACCATTGTTTTAGAATTATACAAGCAACAATTGAAGAAGAAAAAATATAGGCATGGGAAGGGGATTTATATCTTTTATGATGGAAAGAAAATGAAGACTCAGGGGCCGACACTAGTGAAGGGAGGTATTTATTGTCATCAAATGCTTTCAGGGTACATACATAAGTTATGGACATTTATTCTACACTAAACAGAATGGTGTTTTGATCTTGGAGTTAATGAGAACACCTCATGTGTATGGTTATTGCTAAGACTGAATGAGATAATATATGTAAAATTGCTTACAAAACTGGCCAGCAGCCGGGCGTGGTGGCACATGCTTGTAATCCCCGCACTTGGGAGGCAGAGATAGGAGGATCGCTTAGGTTCAAAGCCAGCCATGCTGGCTTAAGAGATCCTGTTTCCAAATAAAAAAGTATAAAAATAGGTCTGGGAGTGTAACCCAGAGATAGAAGGGTTTCCAGGCACCCCAGTACCACACACACACACACACACACACACACACACACACACACACACAGAGTCCAGCACATAAAAATTTCTTGCTAATGTTTATCTTTTTCCTCTCCTTTGCCCCACTAAGAATTAATTTGATTCTTCAGTAAATGCCAGTGTGTCTTGACTTTCCCTAGTTCAAACTCCCTAAGTGATATTACAGCCTCAAGAATCTCCTAAAATGTCTGTTGTGTCATGCTGTGCTCTTTCAAACAACTTCCAATGGCTTTCCATCATGTGCTAGGTAATATTCAAACTTCTCTTTCCAATATGATTCTAAATACTTCTGGACCATCCTACATTATATTTTACTATAGCTCAATTAGTTATCACTAGTGTTTTCCTGATATGTCTGAGATGTTAAGAATAGGAAAACATTTTATTTTAGGGGGAATCTAGTAGTATGATTAGTAGGACTGCTGATAGAATTTTAGATGAAGGAGAAAAGGATCAGAGAAAAAATATCTTTTTTTTCTACTCCCCCTCCCATTAAATATCCTTCCATGAAGTATGCTTAGATTACTGTAACCAGGTAATGTTTCTTTAAAGGAATAGTTTCTGTGCACTCAATCTGTGTAAAACATTATCTTGGGAATAAAGGGATTATGTGACATTCTTTTGGATCAGTTAATAATAAAGAAGAGGACATGAAAACAAGTATTTATAAGCAATTATAATGTTATATGGCCTTTATAGCATGTGCATATGTATATATATATGCACGCATGGGTCTTGTGTATGTGTATAAGTATGTGTGTGGATGTGTATATTTTGTAGAAACACAGACAAAAGTGTGACAAATTGACATAGATAATAATTCACTAAGAATGTAGAATAAGATCTTAAAGTATATGCTTTTTTTTTCTTTGCTATACTGCACATGGAGTCAGGGGCCTTCTACCTCCAAACTACACCCTCAGCCTTATTTTTTCTTCTTTATTTTGAAACAGGGTCTCACTGAGTTACAAAGGGCCTCACTAATTAGTAGCTGAGGCTGTTCTCGAACCTTGATCCTCCTGTCTCAGCCCCCCAAATACTGGGATTACAAGCGTGAGCCAACATGTATAGGTTGAAGTATATACATTCAACAGAGAATAAGATCACTAAAGTTATGGTGACCATAGGAGCATAAGATACAACAATAGAGATGCAAAATGAGTTTTCTGGGAAGCACATATAAAGTGTAATAAGGTTTCAAAATAGGGTTGGGATGGAGATAGAGTAGATAATAGTGAGAAATGAAGTTCTAGAGTAGGTTGGAGCCTTTTTGTGAATATTAAAATATTAATATAATTTTCATTAACTGAACAACTAATAACTGTTTTAATAAAATACTATATAAGCTTTATTTTTCAAGTATATTTTGTCAATCAAAACATCTAAAGAGTTTCAGTGAAACAGAGCCTTAAAATGAGTAAAATTTACACTACAGGACAAAATAAACAGAAACACATATAAATATGGGACTTAATCCACTTAGGTACCATTACAACCTGTAGGGTCTAGATTAAAATAAAATGGAATGACACATGTGCAGAATTTTATGGGAAATTTATAATATTAAGGAAAAATAATTCATGATCCAATTTTAAAATATCTATATCAAAAGAAAAATTAATAGAGTTAGGATCATCTAAGGAAAGCCAGTGGGAACTGAAAAAGAAAATCTTTTAAATTGGATATTTAATATTAGAAATATATAAATATAATACAAACTTATATTTTACATTATATTTGCAAAAATTTTAATTAAAATAAGGAACATGTTTTCAATGTCATTTACTACCTTAATGAGAATATCAAGTTTCAAAAAGTGGTGTTTTAAAATCATTTGAGATTGAAATTAATTTCATTATTGACATTTCTTACTTTGTTTCATATATTTCAACAGAATTTTCCTCACATTTTTGGCTTAGTTTCTATCACCAAGTAATAATCTTGCAAAATCAACTCTCACTTTTATATCTTGATGACTGGGTACTGAGATGAGACATTACGAATTTGATCTGACAACTTAATACAATATAATAAGACCTGAAATAGGGTCAGTGACTTTTGAACTGAGAAGATCTATATAGGCTCAGAATGTTTTTGAGGGTATGTCTAACTAAATTCTCTTTGAGACCTCCCTTCAAAACATTAAGTGTCTTTTTCTGTTTAAAAGTAGAATCCAATTAGTTAGAATATTTGTGAGGAACAGATCATTAATGAAAACTCCAATAAAGACAATTGGCTTTGGTTTTGATTTTCCTGTTTTTTTGGCTAGCTTAGCACCAGATGGTATCTTAGTGAGTTCTGTATAAATAATACAATCATAAGGTTGAGTGATTCTCTTCCAGATAGAGAGTAAAGCAGAAAATAGCACTTGTTTTTCCCCACAGTCTCATGTAGATTTTCTTATTGCTGAGTTGTCTTACACCACACTATTACATTGTTGTTATGGCTGAGATTTATTTCTTTTCTGTTTATTTATTGGGTAGTCAAGCAGCCAAATCCTCACTCTGACCCAGAGGGAAGAGCTACTGCATTTAAGGATCTTTAGCTGATATATTGATCTATTGCAAAAATGATAGGCAAAAAGCAAAATTCTGTGCATTTTCTCTTTCTCTGAAAGAGAAAGTAGAGTAGACCTAACATTCCCTGACAGTTGATACATGTTAGGAATAATGGATGTGGCTTAGCTTACAGAAGACCTGAAGCAACCTCTTACAGGCTTTTAAAGTTCAAGTGCCAAGCCCAGTGATCTTTCTCTAGGCTTATATGACAGTCATAGATTTTATTTCAAGATCTCGCTCTTCTGTTTTCTATTAGACCTTATCCAAGCCTTTCTCTTTGGATGTAAGTCTTTTCTTATCTACCAGACAGTAAATAATTCAAATCTATTTTTCCAACTTGCACTAGTTAACACAGAATTATCATATATATACATATATATAATATATATTATATATACTATATATATATAACTATATATTTATATATATATTTGCAGTTCTCAGGATGGAACCCAGGGGCATTCGACCTCCAAACTACATTCCCTGCCCTATTTTTTATACTTCATTTTGAGACAGGGTCTCACTAATTTGCAAAGGGCCTCACTATGTAGCTGAGGCTGTCCACGTACCATGATCCTCCCATCTCAGCTTCCCAAACACTGGGATTACAAGTGTGTGCCACCACACCCAGCTAGAAATTTTTTTTTTTATATTCACAGTTTCTGTACACTGGAGACAGATTTAATAGGTATCAAACTGAATGAATATAATTCATATATTTTGACATAAAGGATTCTAGTTTCTTAAAATTAATAAAGAAAAATGGAAACCTCATGCTCTTCCTTTTATCTTACTGCCCAGGACATTTGACACATATAGTAGCAAACCACAGAAAATGTGTTATAGTAGGAAAATAGGCAGAATAACTAAGAAACTTTCTTCCTTTGAATACAACTTTGACTTTAACTTTGGAAGCACAAATAATCATGCAAGTGTCCAACCTACACATACATCTGCAATAAAATGTGCCCATTCTGGTATCTTTCTAAGCAAATTTTGGGTTCCATTTTTAGATAATTATTATGTATTAGATATTTTGGTGACCTTGAAAAGATTATTGAAGTATTCATACCAAGTTGTTTAAAACAGCAAATTAAAAATTATATACAAATAACCCATTTTATATATTCCCCGAATTATTTTATGGTTTTCAGCAGTGTTATTAAAGTATATCCTGTATTAGTATTCTATAAAATAAGAATTGACAGCCACTGAACAAAAATTTAGTTTGGTTGTTCAGAGAAATGTTTTATGCTCTGCCTCTTGAGTTATCATACAGCATGTTAAAGGCTCCAAGGAGTCCTACAGTGAAAAGAATATGTTTAATTTGTTTAACTTGGCATTTGGAAAACATATTTGACCTTAGGAAATAAAATTATATCTTTAAATAGATTTGTTAACACTCTGAATCAGGCATACATTAGTATTATGGTTTGGATCTGAAATGTCTCAAAGGCTTATGTGTGGAATGCTTGGCCCCTGATACAGCAACATTTAGAGGTGGGACCTACAGAAAGGTGATAGGGTCATGTATTCTGAATTCATCAGTGGACTAATCCATTGGTGGATTCATAATTTAATGGCATAATATCAGAAATTGGAAGAAACTGTAGGAAGCAAGATTTTGTTGGAGGAATAGGTCACTGTGGCATTCCCTAGAAGAGTTTATTTTTCCCTGGCCTCTCTTTTTTCATCACCCCCTGCTACCTAGCTATCATGAACTGAGTAGCTTTTCTCTGTCATAATGTTCTACTTTATCTCAGGCTCAAAGCACTGGAGCCAGCTGACAATAGAATGAAACATTTCAAACTGTGAGCCAAAATAAGTCTTTTCTCTTTTATGTTGTTCTTGTCAGGTATTTTGATTACAGCTATGAAAAGCTTACTAAAACAACTAGCTTATGGAATAATTATGCTAAGACTCTAAATTTGTGTTTTGCTATGTTAAAGGGCATGTTTCAAGTCATAAAGTGACAGTTTTGTATAGTAACTTTTTAGTTTAATCTGCCAACAATTTGCTGCATATGATCATAATTTTGTAGGAACACATCAACTTTTTTAGTTTCTCTATTCATTAGCCATGTTTAAACAATTTTATATACATTTTCAAATATTCCACAATGAACCCTACTATTTTGTATAATTAATGCATACCAGTAAAAGTATAAATAAAAATAAAAATAAAAGTAAAAATAATAAGATTGGTTTTAAGATGGAACAAGTTAAATTCATATTACTGTATTTTGTAAAAAGAGGTGCCACACAAGTAGCATCCATACTTTACAAAATTCGGGGGAGTTGCCGGGCATGGTGGCACATGCTTGAAATCCCAGCATTTGGGAGGCTGAGACTGGAGGATTGCGGTTCGCGGACAGCCTCAGCTACTAAGTGAGGCCCTCTGCAAGTCAGTGAGACCCGGTTTCAAAATAAAGAATAAAAAAATAGAGCAGGGGGTGTAGCTCAGAGGTCAAATGCCCCTGGGTTCCATCCCCAGACCCGCAAAAAAAAAAAAAAAAAAAAATTAGGAGGAGGAAGGCAAAAATTGGCCTCAGGAAATAATATATTTACTCAAAACATATGCTAAGTGTTAGACATTTAAGAACAAAAGTAAACTAGGCGTGGTGGTTTATGCTTGTAATCCTACCATTTGAGAGGCTGAGACAGGAGGATCATGGTTTGGGGTCAGCCTCGGCTACTTGGTGAGTTCCTCTGAAACTCAGTGAAACCCTGTTTCAAAGTAAAGAATAAAAATAGGGTTGAGAGTGTAGCTCAAAGGTAGAATGCCCCTGGGTTCCATCCCCAGTAATGCATAAACAAGAAAAAATAAAGAACAAAATTAAGCAAACAATCAAACAAATAGTGTTGGCTGCCTAAATGGTTATTAAAACACACACATTTACATTTCTAAATCGTGCACTTTTAGCATAGTCATATACTTAGATTCATAGACTAAACAAATTGCATAGTACAGTCCTAAGGCATCCAATGGTGCTGTTGTAAAATGTTAAGAGTAGAAATACATTATAGCTAGATACTGGAGTTTTGATCCTTAACTGCAACTTTCCTTGTTTCTATGTCTTTAGGCCACAAGCTGAACTTCATGGATTTTATTTTTATCATTTATTAAGTTGGCACAACATAAACCACTTGTGACTTTATCAATCCCCCCATATAGTATCTAACTCAGAGCACTCCATTGTCTCTCCAAATTTGTCACATTCACCATGTGAGGTAAATAATTTATACTTGTCCCTTTATAAGTTTAATATAAATTTCTTTTTTGTATTAGCTTCTAATTTTGAGAGTCTAAAAATTGTTGTGTGTAAATTCCATAAGTAAATAACACAATAAATAAAACAATAATTTTAGTTCTCCTGAGGCTTATTCTACATGCCAGCTTAAATGTGGAGATGGGATTACAAAACTGTGGGATATGTATACAATGGGATTTTACTCAGCCATTTAAAAAAAACTCAATTACATCATTTTCAGGGAAATGGATGAAACTGGAGGACATTATGCTATATGAGATTAATCAGTCACAAAAAATAAGAAATCAGATGCTTTCCCTAATATGTGAGAGTTAGGGAAAAATGGGTCATAGGAGGAACTCTAGATGAAAAAGAAATCCTATAGAGGAGCAAACAAGGCAACATAAGGAAAGAGAAAGGAGGTTGGAAGAGGAAAATCTCTAAGATAGACAATATACTTAAACATATCGAAGTCAACCACTAAGCCAAGCAAGGGAAGGAGGAATGGGAAGGGAATGGGTAGGGGTTAAATCAATGATGTGTACATATATGTACACACACGTACAATTGAGCTGAGGCAGACTATATTTTACATTTTGTATTCCTGACCTGTCATTAGCTGATATTATAAATATCGATATATAGTATAATACTCCACCAAGATTATTAAAAGAATAATTTAGAAATACATAGTGTTTTTATCATTCAATGTTCTGCCATACTCAGAAATGCGATGAATGTTTCTATGTTTTTTCTATATTTTGTTTTTATGAGTTGTTTATGGCTCTGACATTATCTTATGCCAGAATTTATTAACCTTTAAAAAGTTTGATATGGTAAGGCACTATTGTTATCTCTAGATTACAGACACATAGAATACACAACTAAAGAGAGGAAATAAAACTAATAGCATTCAAATTCACTGGAAGCTACTCTCTAGCTACTTGGTCTCTAAGGTGCAATGTCAGATATGCTGGTGAGGACAGAACTGCCTCTGGTACTATGTCATTCTTATTTCTTTGTTCAATCTTCAAATTACAAGCTACATTCTCTGATAACTGTGATTTATTGCAAGCTGTGTGTCTTTACTAAAAAGAATAAAAGAAAAATAATGCCAGTATTTAAAGAATGGTTTCAATATATAAGAAAGGGTAATTTCCACACAATCTGTGCATAGCTTAAATGAGTTTATACTCTGACAAAAACATTTGTCTAGGGGCCACTTTTCCAGTGGATTAATGAGTCTGTCTGGAATTTGCTCAGTAGAGCATAGGGGACTATATGGGATAGATAATAAAAAAAACCAAGCAGACAGACAAACATACATACATTTCTACAATCTTTAAAACCATTTGCTCTTTGTTCAGCTTAAAAAGTGAGACAACTATCAGAAATAATTTTTACACTTATTAAATGATGAATCTTATGCTGCTAAGCAATGACTTTGGAGGGACTGAAGCTGAAACTAGATTTATTTTAATTTTGATTCAGGTGGGGAATAAATGTTCACATCCTTGAAATAATGTGTTGGTATTTTTATTCATTATTGTCTTTATATATTAAATTGGAAGTCCTTTGTCATTCTTCAAGTTGTAGATGGGCTAATTAGCCATTTTGTAAGCCAATAAAGTACAGAATATTATCTGGGTAAATTAATTTATAGTCCTGCATTGAAATATAATTAACATGTTGTTGCAACTAATATTCTGTCCCCAATCAGCAATTGCTGTTTTTCTACATGAATGAATGGCAAATTTTATTAGCTTGTTTTCCTGAGCAAAAGATTTTGTCTAATCTCTGATCCATGGTCTCTGATTCACAGAGCTGGACAATAAACCCCTGGGTTTCACTTGCTGAGCAGAAGTTGCCCATACCAAATTTTTAAGGAAAGAGAAATAAAGATATTACTTTTTGTATTGATAATTTGTTTGTTTTTTGATATTATCTTTAGGCTTGACAATTCCCACCTTATAAACTTGAAAATAAGTGGGTTTTGTTGAAATTTAGGCCAGTATTCATTTTTGTTAATCTAACGTAAATGTCAAGTACAATCACAACCAGTCTATCAGTTTTTCTTCTTAATGCAACTTAAAAGTAAGTTGCAATGAGCCGGGCGTGGTGGCGCATGCTTGTAATCCCCACGCTTGGGAGGCTGAAACAGGAGGATCGCACGGGTTCGAAGCCAGCCTCAGCTACTTAGTGAGGCTTTCAGCAACTTAGTGAGACCCTGTTTCCAAATAAAATATAAAAAAAGGTCTGGGAGTATAGCCCGGAGGTAGAAAGCCTCTGGGTTCCACCCCCAGTACCACACAAAAAAAGTTGCAATACTGAAGCTTATCCATTCATTAATTTATTCCTTTGATCAACAATTTTCATGCATGCCTGCACTGTAGATGATTTTGTGCTAAGTAGACCCTAAGGTATGAAATGAGGACACAGCAGGACAAGGACAGTTTGAAATCAGATTACAATTTTTTTTAACTTTCATTATTTTTTGTGGTACTGGGGATGGAACTCAGGGGCTTTCTACCTCCAGATCTATTTTATATTTTATTTGGAAACAGAGTCTCACTGAGTTGCTGAGAGCCTCACTAAGTAGCAGAGGCTTTTTTTTTTAACCCACATGATCCTCCTGTCTCAGCCTCCCAAGTACTGGAATTACAAGTATGTGCCACCACACCCAACTAGATTAATATTTTGAAATGTCCGATTTTTAGTAAGAGGCCAAACTGATGAAAAAATGTCAGGAAAACAGTACATTTTTACAACTATAATTCTAAGTATTTGTGATTATTCAGAATACTTGCTAATCTAGTGACTTCATTGGAAATTTAAATTGTTCAACTGATAGCCTTTACTTAAACATTATTTTAGATCAATTTTAGTTTCATAGAAGAAATAAGTGGAAGAATTTTTATAGTTCTCTGGGCCCTACATACGCACCACCTCCTCCAATATATATATATATATATATATATATATATATATATATATATATATATATCCCACAACAGAGTGGTACATTTGTTACAGTAGAAAAACTATACTGACAAATTATTATCACCCCAAATCCACAGTTGACATTAGAGTTAACTCTTTGTGTTGTACACTCTGAGTTTTAACAAATATATAATGACATAAATTAGGGAGAAATCCTTATAGCTTTTTAAAAAATACTGACAGAGTTTTCTGTGATGGTCTGTGCAAATCATGTGATTAATATTGCTCAGCTTTTTTCCCATGGGAAGCACAGTACTTCAGAATAAAAATAAGAAATACCATAGTATGTTAGTGTTACATGCCTCAATTCACCACACTCAGTGAAGTAATATTTAATAATTAAAAATAAGTTCGGCTTTGAATTGCAAGAAGATTATTCAAAGGGGTCCAGAAAAATGGCAACTTGGGATGCAGCACATCTCAGTAGCTGTAACAAATAAAATCAACTACCAACAACCAAGAAGGCAGCTCCTTGAAAAAATTAAAGCAGTGAAAATACATATGAGAAAAAAAAAACACAAAAAGGGAACTGCACCAGAATAAAATCTAGTAGTCAGAAGAGAAGATAGCAAAGTGCCCTCATGCGACTGACCTGGTAAATGCCATTGCTGTGAAGGTCCACATCATCTTGCACTGCTTGCCTGAGCTGCCTGCATCTGCAGCCTCAAGAAATCCCCAGTAAGGAAGCCAGGATTTAGGGTAAAATAAGTGGTGACAGAACTCTAACATCTTAAGTGATCAGCACCTTGCTTCTGGGAAAAAAAAAAAAAAAAGGTTTGATAGCCTGTGCACTCACCAGAATCCTGCACCTGCAGCAGCCCACTGTATCCTCCAGAGATTTGGAGTCCAAAGGACAGTAAGGTAACTGCATTTCTCATTAGAAGACTGCCCAAAGCTGCTGCAATAACCTCCAATAGTCTAAGATTTGGCACTCCATTTCTGAGGTGGTCAACTTATAACCTGTAGAGACATAGGAAAGGCCCATAATGCCCAGGGCACAGTACCCACACAAGGTCATAGGGGATGGTTCTGAGATTACACTAGACACCTTCCACCAGTGTGAGTTGGGAAGTGCAGGCCCATGGGGGAAAAGTGCAGACCCCCTCACTTACATGGAACTCACAGTGACACCCACCACCCTAAAACTCAAGCAGAATGGTGAAAGATGTCAGAAGGATGCAGGAACCTCTGAACTGGCTTTGGTGGAGAGACACCAGCACAGACTTCCAAACATTGTAGGAGACCTAAAAGTGGGGCTGCAAACTGAAAATAGGTTACTGAGAAAATGAGAGATATTGGAATATGCTCTAGAACCTACTATAATCAGCAGACATTAAACAGCAGAAAGTAACCAGGCAGACCCAGAAGGATTACAGATGTCAAGTTGGCTCTTTATTTGTATATTTGCAGTATTGTTTTTTACATTTTTGTTGTTTTAATTTTTATTTATTTTGTTTTTGATTTGCTATTGTTGCTATTGTTAATTGGTTGGCTCTTTTGGTATTTACTGTAAGTCTGTTTGCTCCCTTCACCCATTCCTTTTACAAGCTTTCTCTTTCTCCCCTATCTACTCTCTTCTCTCAAAATTTTTTCTATATCTCCTTGTCATATAATAAATTTATTTCATATCACTGTAACTAAATACTCTACACTGACTACAGGTATCCTACTGTATATTCACTCTCTATCATCTCAACCAGATACTACCTTCCTATACTTAAACTCTTATTTATCTCAATTATATCCTTTAATTTATCCTATTCCTATGCCTATCACTCCAGTTGCTACTCCATCTTCTACCCCTCACCACTGAAAAAAAAAACACTACTTCCCCTTGCATAAACCTGCTGTAACCTCTAAATACCTATGGCTAAGATTGGTTCAGAGAGGGGATCCACAGGAAAGGACTGCCAGACCTAAAATAAATTAACCTAAGCTGATAAAATAAAATGCTCAATAGCCAGCACATTGAGGTTTAAAAAATTCATAAGTCACAAACTATTCTTCTCATACATCTCTGAGCTGACTGTTTAAAAATATCATGACAAATGGAATACCTGAACTTAATACCTGAAACCCATCAACACCACCATAGGAACAGGTAGAAGGAATCCCATAATAACTCAGTATTGACAGTCTACAGGTAGAACAACAGTGGGGTGATAGTAGACAATCTTCATGGTTAATATCATAAAGTAAATGGCAGCTGAAACCATCTCCCCAGTAGTAATCTGGAAAAGCACCTATCAATAATGACTCACGAAAAGAAATAATATGCCAAGACAACAGAAATAGAAACCCTGGAACTCTGAAAATATGAATGAGAAATACTGAGAAAATAAAAAATCTCAGAATTCAATAATGACAGATGACCAATATTGATCTACAAGAAATGCAAGTAGGAGAATTCTGAACCCTGATTGTCAGATATTCAATATGATGATAGATCTCACAGTGAGACCTTACTGTGAGAAATTAAAGAAGAAATTGAGATCTTTAATGAAAATCAGAAAGAGCCCTGGAATGAAGTGAATAAGTCAATAAAATAAATGAAAGCAGCAATAAAAGAAATTATGGAAGTTTAGATGAAGTGGAAAACAGAATATCATAGTTACAAGATACTTCATTCAAAACTGAAAGCAGTTAACAGTATACAGAAGACATTAAAACAATGGAGCCTCAACATCCAAATATGGAACAATATGAACCATCCTAACTTATGAATAAAAGGCACAGAAGAGATAGAGGAACACACAAAGGTATCCATAATTTCTTCAGTGAAATAATTTCAGAGAAATTTCCAAAAATGGGAAAAGACTTAGACATCAAAATTCAGGAGACATATAGAACACCATTAAAAAAAGATCAAAGAAGAACCTCAACACATACCAGAAAAAAATTATATGAAATCACCACAGACAAGTGGGGAAATTCAGTGGATGATCAGAGATGATTTTGAAAACTTATACTCCAATAGACTGGAAAACAAAGAAATCAACAATTTCTAAGCACATATAACCTACCTAAATTGAACCAAGAAGACATCTAATACCTAACTGACCAATAGAAGGGAAAGAAACAGAAAGAGCAATAAAAATTATTACACCAAAGAAAAGCCCAGAGACAGACTGGTTTCCAGCTGAATTCTACAAATAACTAAATCCAATACTCCACAAAGTATTTTGGAAATTTGAAAGAGATGGAATTATTCCAAACTCTTTCTATGAGGCCAATATCACATTAATATCCAAACCAAATAAAGATACCTCCAAAAAGAAAATTATAGACCAATATATTTGATTAACATAGATGCAAAAATTAAAAAAACAAAACAGCAGCTATATGCATTCAAAACCATATAAAAATTATACACCATGACCAAGTTGTTTTCATCCCAGGAAAGAAAAGCTAATTCAATGAACTCAAATCCATACATGCAATTCATCACATAAATAGAACTCAAAATAAAAATTACATGATCATATCAATAGATGCTGAAAAAGCATTGGAGAAAATCCAAAACACATTCAATTTATAAACACTGAAGAAAATTAGAATAGAAAGAATATATCTTAACATCATTAAAGAACTATACAAGTACACAAAATCAATTTCATAACAAATGAAAAAACTGCTAGAATTTCCCTAAAAACAGGAACAAAACAAAGATGCCCACTATCACCACTACTTTTTATTGTAGTAATTGCGTCTTTAGCCATAGCAATAAGACAGGAAAAGGAAATAAAAGGAGTACAAAATGAAAAACAAGAACTAAAACTATAACTATTTGCATATAACATGATACTAAAAAGACCCCAAAAAATCAATCAAAAAGCTTATAAAACTGATCAACAAATTCAGCAACATGTCTGGATACAAAAATCAATCTTAAAAAATCAAAAGTTTTTCATTATTCCAACCAAAAATTCACTGAAAAAGAAATCCATAAAACACTTCCACTCAGGATATCCCCTCAAAAAATAAATACTTAGAAAAATACTTAAACAAAAAGTTCTGTAGAAGACCTCTACAAAAGTATAAAACATTTAAAAAGAAATAAAAAATTTTGGAAAATTGAAAGAACTTTGAAGTTCTTGGATAGGTATAATAAATATTATCTAAATGGCCATTTTTTTCAAAATTTATCTACAGAATCACCACAATTTTCACTAAATTATCAAATTATTTCCTCAAAGACATAGGAAAATTAGTCTTTAAATTCATTTGGAATAACAAGAAACCCAGAATAGCAAAAGTATTTCTCAGCAACAAGGACCATGCAGGAAGCATCACAATACCTGACATCGAACTATACTACAAAGCCAAAGTAAAAGCAGCATACTATTGGCACAACAACAGTCACATAGAGCTGGGTGTGGGCACGCTTGTAATCCCCGCACTTGGGAGGCAGAGACAGAAGAATCACAAAGGTTTGAAGTCAGCTGTGCTGACATAAGAGACCTTGTTTCCAAAAAATATATAAAATAATAGGTCTGGGAAGTGTAGCCTGGAAGTAGAAGGGTTTCCAGGAACCCCAGTACCACCAAAACAAAAACAAAAACAAAAACAAAAACAAAACAAAACAAAACAAAAAAAACAGGCACATAGACCAATTGTGCAGAATAGAAGACTCAAAAACAAATCTGCACACTTAGGTTTAATTAATATTTTACAAAGGGATTACAAACATACACTGAAAACAAACTGTTTAACAAATAGTGTTGACACAACTCCTTAACCATAAGCAGGAAAATGGGAATAAACTTCATTTTCTCACTCTGCACAAGAGTCAATTCAAGATTAATCAACAAATTGGAAATCAGGCCAGAGACCTTGCAGCTTCTTGAAGAGGGCAGAGGTCCAGCACTTCAACACATAGGTACAAGTAAAACTTTCTCAATAAGACCCCAATGGCTTAAGAAACTAAAGGGCAGATCAATATATGAGATTGTATGAAACTGAAGAGCTTCTGTACAGCAAAGCAAACTATCAACAACCTCAAATGAGAGCCAACATAATGGGAGAATATTTTTACCAACTACTCTTCCAATAGAAGATTAATATCTAGGATATACAGAGAGCTCAAGAAACTCAGTGCAAAGAAAATAAATAACACAATAAAAATGGACTAGTGAACTAAATAGGGACTTCACAAAAGAAGAAATTAAGTGGCTAATAAATGTTTGAAAACATGCTTAGCATCATTAGCAATCAGAGAAATACAAATCAAAACTACCTCAAAATTTCACCTAACTCCAACTAGAATGGCAATCATTCAAAACAACAACCAATATTGGTGAGGATGTGAACAAGTGGGATAGCAAATTAATGCAACCACTCTGGAAAAAAGTATGGAAGATCCTCTGAAGAATGGGATCAAACCCACTATATGATCCAGCAATACCATTTATGGGCATCTACCCAAAAGAATGGAAACCAAACTACCAAACTAATGCATGTGTATCTATGTTCATAGATGCACAATTTACAATTGCCAATCTATGAAACCAGTCCAGATGTCCATCAACATATGAATGGATTACAAAACTATGTGATATGTTCACAATGAAATTTTACTCAACCATAAAGAAAAAGAAAAGTAAGTCATTTGTTGGGAAATGAGTAGAACTGGAGAACATTATGTTAAGTGAGATTAGCACTCACCAAAAGTAAAAAATCAAATACTCTCCCTAATATGGGGAAGTAAGGGAGAAAAATATTCATAGGAGCAACTCTAGATGAAGAAGGAGAGACTATATATGAGCAAATAAGGCTACCTAACTGAAAGGGATGGGATGTAGGCATAGGGAAATTCCCTAATGTACATGATGTACATTCACAAACACATCAAAGTCAATCACTAAGCCAAACATGAAAAGGGAGAGGGAGAGATTGTGATGGGAATTGGGGAAGGGATAAATGACTATTATCTTTTACCATATTAAGATATATGACTACATGCACCAATAAAAGTTTTAAAAAATATTATTCAAAATTTTGGGGCAACTCCTTTTTGTACTTTAGGTAAGAGTTAAAAATGCTTTGTTTTGCTTTAAAAATTACTTAAATTTGTAGGAATGAGCTTCCACAACTGTTTTTAGCATGAACACACACTCTCTAGTTAAATGAAGAAGATTGTATTTATTCAGAACTAATGGAGAAAGCATAGTTATTGAATATACCTATCTAATTCAATGTGCCTTCCTGATTGATTGAGGTACAGGATAGCAAAATACTCTGCATTGTTAGATGATTTACAATATTCTGTAAGGAGTAAAGAGAGAGCAGAAAATACCTCCTCATGTGAGCCTGTTCTCAGGCATCAGGTCAAAACTTGGTGGTCATTTAGGCCAACACTCATGTGATGTTTGGATTGCTTCTGGTTTTAAACAGAGTCTCTTACATAGACTTTATTGCCTCCTGAAATAGCCCTATTCAGTGATTCCTCAAAGGTAGGCTTTTTAATATTAGTCCACATTAAATCTACAAAAATAAGTATCCTAAAGTCAAATAATTTTGAGAAGTATGTTACCATATAAGCTCTGATTATTCCTTCCAATAATTAATCTGTTTAAATTAATCTGGAGTTTCTCCCAAATGATGTGGTTATGACCACTTTCTCGCATACTCATGTTTTAGTTTCTAATTCCACAGAAAATGCTTCAGTATGTCTTTGTTCAAGATAATACATATTTATGAAAGAAACTTAAAATTTCATTGGAATTTTGCCCTATTTCAACCTAATATTTTACTCCTTGAATCTTATTTTTAATATAACAATGTTTGACCACATCTTTATGTTTTGCTTTGCTTGGTTTCTTGGACTTAATAGTGATCCTCTTTCTTTTTTTAATTTTGTTAAAGCTAGCATACATCTCTATCTTGCCATTTTGGATTCATCGGTTTGAGATCTGTGCTATTAACTGATTTTATCAACAAAACCTCTACATTTTTAGTCAAATTGTTGAGTATAGACAAGTAATATGAATAGGCAAAGTTCATATTCTATAAACAATAATTCTTCACTTCTGACTAATAATCTTCTTAATTAGTAACAAGTCCTTTATAAGAGAGTTTCTGATGGCCTATGACTCTTGTTTTTTATTATTTGAAAACACTTCATTCAAGAGGAAAATAATCTACTAGTTTGGCTGAGATAGGGGGACTGCAGATTTGAAGCCATAATGCTATTCCTTAGCAATATCTTGTTTCTAAATAAAAAGTAAAAATGTCTGGGGTTGTAACTGAGTTTAGAACTCTCCTTTGTTCAATACTCATTATTACAAAAAGGGCAATCATCTTTTCCTATTTTTACATCCTCCAGTTTTTTTTATTGCCAAACTGGTAAAAGTCTGGTTTCTAAATATAGTGCATCATCAATTCTTCATAACTGATGCCATCTCTCTTTTTTTTTTTTGGTAGTACTATGGGTGGAAGCCAGGGGCTTTCTAACTCCAGGCTATAGTCCCAGACTTATTTTTTATATTTTATTTGGAAACAGGGTCTCATTAAGTTGCTAAGAGCCTCACTAAGTAGCCGAGGCTGGCTTCAAACCTGTGGGATCCTCCTGTCTCAGCCTTCCAAGCACGGGGATTACAAGCATGTGCCACTATGCCTGGCTGATGCCATCTCTTTTAAAGATGTAATGTTGGTCAAGATTCTACTTTATCATTTACAGAAAATATTTGTGGAATATATGATAATGCCCATAGTGTTTGGTGCCTAGATAATTTAGTTTGCATGGTTTTAATACATTTGTGTTATAAATTTCTATCAGAAAAAATGACCTTATGTAAATGGATACACTATTATAGTTTGTAAAATAAAAGATACTTTTAAATGTGTGGGAGGTAGTTTTCAAATGAAGCATTTAATTATAATTTCTGTTTAAACATCACTTCACTTTAAAGGTGTATATTAATTAACTTTTTATAGATACACTTTGGAATGCTCTATTGTTAAATAATCTCTATAAAAATAATAAAATCCTATGTGTAATTCAAACTTTCCTCATTCTATTTTTAATGTAGTTTGTTTATATTTGTGTAAGTAGAATTGCAAAGGTTTAGCCTCACTATTCATTTCCACTAAGTTGAATCCTGGAGAAGTTTTGTTTTGTTTGCAATCACTGGGATGGTAGTACTGAGACTTTGAATATACTCTTCACTACCATAATGTCTTATGTCTATATCAACATAATTTACATTATGAATGTGAGACTATAATGCACCAATAAAAATGTATTTAAAATAAAATACAATTTTATTGTTAACATCAACTTAGAAAGGAATGTGTCAGAAGCTCAAGTTCTGAGACCGAAAATATCTGATTTCATGATTGCCACTATGCCATTTTCTAGCTTAAGCACCTTAAGTAATTTTATGTGTCTAAATCTGATTTCATCATTTGTAAACTGGACACCAAGGTGATGATACTTACTTTATAAGATTGCTTTAAAGATCACAAGAGAAACGTTAAAGTAAAATGCTTTACCACATCATCTTGCCCTCATTAAGAGTTAAATAAAGTGATTACTAAGCTCTTAAGTTTTATCTATAAGTAAAACCCCCCAAATATCCAAAAAAGTTGGCATGGCAAAATTTAAATGTTAATTTGCACAGATCTCTGGCAATTAAAATAGACATACTTCTCAGAAATTTTCTATTTTCTTATTGATATGGATTATATTATCTGACTCATACAAAATGGAAGTATATTTTGAATGCAGAAAATTCCAGAAAAGTATTTCATATGGCCACCAAATGAATACTTGCAAAATATTTTTTATTTATTTTAATTTTTATTGGTGCATTGTAGTCATACATCTTAATGGGATAAAAGACTCATGTAGTCATAACTGAATATATCACCCAATTATCCCTTACCCAATCCCTACTCCACTCCCTCCCAATTCCTCCTTCCCATGCTTGGCTTAGTGATTGACTTTGATATGTTCATTATGGTTGAAAAATGTTTTGTAAGCACATGATGTACTTACAAAACCTTTTTTCAACATTATAGGGCTGAAGTGCATATTGTAAGTAGGATTTGGGTATGATTCAAACATTCTGTAGGAAAGCAAGCAAACAAAACAAATTAAAACAACCTTCACTTCCCATTGGACTTGAAAGTATTCTGAATTAATCAAGGTGGAAATTTGCTTCTGTGAAATATTTTTTTAATTTTTTACCTTTGTAACTTTTTTCTTTTTTTAATTTTTTTTATTGTTGCATTATATTCATACATCATATTGGGGTAAAAAAAAGCTTTTGTGTATATACCCGTACACATCATTGATTTAACCCCTACCCAATTCCCATCCTATTCCCTCCCCATCCATCCTTCCCTTGCTTGGCTTAGTGGTTGACTTTGATATGTTTAAGTATATTGTGTGTTTTAGAGATTTTCCTCTTCCCCCCTCCTTTCTCCTCCTTTAGGTTGTCTTGTTTGCTCCTCTATAGGATTCTATTTTTATCTAGAGTTCCTCCTATGACCCATTTCTCCCTAGCTCTCACATATTAGGGAAAGCATACTTTAAGTTTAGAACATGCCTCTGTATATTCTGATTTCCTATAAAATCAACTAAATTTATTAAAATTTTTTTCTGGATATTTTTCACTTTAAGAAAGTAACAAAAGCATAGTAGGTTATACCATGGCTCTTAGTAAAATATACTTCTACTTAATATTAAACGGACAATGAGGTTTAAGTATAACCAATTCTATAGGGACTCAGACAAAAATATCAGCCAGCAGCCCAAGTCCTCTGAAGAGACAGCCTCAGAAAAATTTCTAGTAGATAGCATCAGGTGGTCAGCATGACCTTATGGATATTTGTGTATACTGTTTTCTGTACAAGGAACATAAGATTAGGCTGAAATGTAAACTGTGTTCCATTCACTATTGTTTTTTTGTGGTTGTATTGCTTGAAGGTGGTAATTCTTTCATCTCCAGGTGTCTTCCATATTATGTAAAGGTGCTTCAGAAGGAGTGTAGACCTGCATTTGCTCTCCACTTCATCATGTTTGTATGCTTTTATTGGTGTATTCTAATTATACATAATACTGAGCTATAGAGTGATAGGAATATACATGCACAGAACCCTTGGTGAATTTTTCACTGGATTCCACCCACTCCCTCCCCTTTCTCATACATATCATTGATATTTTCATATACATACATGGCATTATTTAAACTGTTACTTTCATTCTGTCTCCATACCAGCTCCTCCCTCCCTTATGCCTCCTCCATCATTCCATTGAAGTCAATAGTCCTTTATCTAAGGTATGTTTGTTTCCTAATTTCTCTCTAGCTTCCACATATGAGTGAAAACATACAGAATATTATGCTAAACCAGATGAGTCAGTCACTTCATATTTAACTCCATTCTCATGTGCCTTCTTAAAAGGACAGGGCCCTTTGATATTGAAATTTCTGTATGGTAGAGTCTGATAAAGGATAATATGATTCTTCCGATATGTTTCTCTTGGTTCCAAAACATTTCTAGAAATAATACAAAGATTACATTAATATCATGATAAAAAAGTGAAAATTTATAGTTATTAAGTTTATGATTTTAATCCTACTTCAAACAATTACTAGACTTGTGACTTTGGTTAATTTAATGGAACATGTGGGATGCATAAATAAGTCAGATTATTGTTAACTTTTTTTGCAGTACTAAATATTAAATCCAGGGGAATTCTACCTCTGAGCTATATACCCAGCCATATTTTTTTAATCTTTATTTTGAAACAGGGTCTAAGTTTCAGAGGGCCTCACTAAGTAGCTGGGGCTGTCCTCAAACTATGATTCTCCTGTCTCAGCCTCTCAAATACTGGGATTATAAGCATACATCACCACACTCTATTGATGTTAACATTTTAAATGGTCACATATACTATAAATGTTATTAAATTAAATTAAGTTTGTTACCTGAGTAGAAAGAAAGCAGTGACTTATAAGACAAAGAAATTATTCATTTTATTATTTTAAAGTGAAAAAGTCATTCAATATTTACCTTATGTAAAAATCATCCCTGGTCCACATTAAATGAGAATATATAAATTATTCTCTATAATCGTGTGAATTCAGAAATTCAAAGAATCATATCTTAATTAATGATTGCCTCTGGGCCTTAAAGGTGAAGTGACTAACCCATGCTGTAATCTAGTCTGGTGGGTTTTAAACTGAAGCAAGAAAATGCTCCCTATCACTACATTTTTAATATTCTGAGATTTGAGAGAAACAAATAAGACCACAGAAATTAGTTGATTTATTGTGCTACCCATTTCAGAAATTGAGAGGTGGCTTACAAAAATGTTATTCTGCTAAAGATTTTTATTAAATTTCCTGAGTAGAAATAATTAGGTGGAGAAAAGGCCACTCCATACAGAATATACTTATCTAAAATAATATTGCAAGGTCCTTATTGCATACAAGAATAAAAAAGCAACAGAAGGTTTTAAGTAGCTTTTTTTGTTAGAATCTGCAGCACATTAATAAATTCTGCAGTTATTAATAAGTTATTCTGCTGGAATACTAAAAAGAATAAATATAAAATAAGCTCCAGTAATATCTTTATAATACTTTTTAATTTTTTTTTCAGTTTACTTTTTAAATTTTTTATTGTTGCAGTTTAGTCATACATCTTAGTGGAGTGCATGATGGTAGAGACATACATGCACACATCATTCATTTAGCCCTTCCCCAATTCTTACTGGCTCCATGACTATGGAAAGGAATCCTCTTGAAAATGATTTTCTGACATTATAAAGCTCTTTTAGTAAATAATATTAAATCATATAGAATATCCAGTTTGTTGTTTGCTAGTTGTATTTATAATTTAATTTGTTATTTACATGTTTAATTCTACTTCATATCTGTACCTTTTTAGTTTCTGGTAGGAATTTGGTTAGAGTTTATATTAATTATTATTTCTCAGATTAAAAAATTCCTATGTCTCTGGAATAGTTTTATTCCTTATTAAACCACAGAGTTAAGCTTTATTTCCAAAATAGTTTTTCTAGCTTCTAATTCCTTAATATCACACCTGCTATTAGATTTTATTTTTTAAACAGTATTGTTTTTCATTTAAATTATTTTAATGGCCTTTATTTTTTTGCTATATTTCCATTGATGACATGTTGGGGAGTAATTTTAAGTTAGTTCCACAATTTATTTTGACTGTTATAAGGTCTAAAAAGTATTAACTGCAAAATAATAATAATAATAATAATAATAATAATAATAATAAACCTATAAATATAAAACACTTAATCAAGTTAATATGATCTTTCACCTTGCTTTTCTTGATTGAATAGTTTTGTTCTGTTGGAATCCTTAAACTGACAAGCTTGTTAGGCAAGAATGTGTTTGTTTGGTAGGTTGAGTTGTCACATTCTAGGGAGTTGTGACTTGATTTTTGATGTAATAAAAATAAATTAATAATTTTTTGTGATATTGGGGATGCAACCCAGGGGCTTTCTACCTCCGGGCTATACTCCCAGAACTATTTTTTTATATTTTATTTGGAAAGAGGGTCTCACTAAGTTGCTGAGAGGCTTACTAAATAGCTGAGTCTGGCTTTGAATCTGAGCAGTCCTCTGTCTCAGCCTCCCAAGTGCTGGGATTATAAGTCTGGCTAAAATTTATAATTTTTGTAATTGCTGTTGTTTTTTAATAACTTTTGTTGTTGGTAGAGAGGCATTGGTAGAAATTGGAAAATGTTTTACTACTTTTTTGAAGTATCCTTCTATTCAAAACATCATTTTGGCTAATGGTGGTGTAATTTTTTTTCTAAGCTAAAAATATGTTTTAACCATCCATTGCCCTAATAACAAGAAAACCATCTACTTCTCCTTTTAAGAATACTATTCATATATTCCCTAGCTGAGAGATTTTCATCTAATAAATCATCTAATAAATAAACCTGTTTTGTAAATGCACACTAGGCTAGTCCTTCTGATTTTTAAATGGCTTTCTTGGTTTTCATCTCCTGACAGTAAGTTGCTGGTCACATGTCCTTCTATACTTCCATTGATCAATTTTTCTGATTCCCTGTTGTAATTTACTTAATGCACTCAACCTACCTGGTTTTTTATTAGTTGGATATATTAACATTAAATGTGTCCAAACTTAGCTGAGCCCTTCTCAGCTCTTTGTATTCTTCCTCAGTGGGCATATTTTTCTTTATATTTAATAGTAGTCTCCAGATGTGTCTTTTCCTTCACAGTAGACAAATAGGCATCCAAATTTCACCAAGAGAATGGAAGTTATCCAACATAAACTCCCTCAACTTTTTACATCTTTATTTCCAAAATAACATCATTTTCTTCTCTCCTCTTGTTTCAAGTAACAAGTCTGTGTTATCAACGTTTGCTCATCTGTTCTTTTTCTTTCTTTTTATCCTAAAAGTCCCTTCACTCAGCTGTCATCACCTGTCATCTTTTAACTATTACTGTCTCCTATCTTGTTCCTCAATCTGACAGTCCATTTTCCACAATGTAACCAAAGCTATTCACCACTCAAACTATGCCACTCATCTTCTTCCAATTCTTCATTGCCTGCAAATTCAAATCTAAAATGCTTTCCAAAGTGAGAAAGATCCTTCCTAATCAGGCATATTGTATCTCATTTCCCACCATTCTCATTGATGCATCCACTGATTCTTAGCTATACCATACACTGTGTGTTTATGTGAGTGGGTGTGTGTTTGTGTGTGTATGTTACTGGAGATTGAATCCAGAGGCTTTATACCCTCAGCCGTATTTTATCATCTATTTGTCAACTATCTATCTAACTATCTATCCATCATCTATCTATTTATGGCCCTCTTTACACACTTTTTTTGTGGGTCTGGGGATGGAACCCAAGAGCATTTGACCTCTGAGCTACACACCCTGCCCTGTTTTTTATTCATTATTTTGAAACAGGGTTTCACTAAGTTGCGGAGGGCCTCACTAAGTAGCTGAGGCTGTCCGCAAACTGTGATCCTCCAGTCTCAGCCTCCTGAATGCTGGGATTACAAGCGTGTGCCACCACACCCGGCTTACACACTTTTATTGTAGTATATCCACATTATGTTATAATTACTTGCTTATTTGCCTTTCTGTCCTTACTAACCTGGTGAATATTGTGTCTTAATTGACTTTGTTTAGCATGTTTCTAGAATAGCACTTAACATACACTGGACACCACATTATATATTATTGAATGAGCAAATGAAAGGCAAGTTAGTAGTAAAGATTTCATTTTGAAAAAATCAACTATAGGCTAAAGCCTCAAATTCTAGACTCTTGAAAGGATATAAAATAACTGGTAAATCAAAGAGAGAGAGATGGCCTATGTACAGACAGAGGTAATTGCCAGTATACCATCATAGGCTAGCTGAAGCTTTTGTGTCATGGAGGGTGTGAGTAGTGAATGCAGCAATGGAAAGAAAATTAGGGAAACAGAATGAGTGGCTGGCAATGATGGGACAAACAAGTGTGTGCACATCTAGATCATCTGGCACCTCCTTTTATCGTTTCAACAATGAATATAATAATAAATCAGTATTTTTCCATTTATCCCCAGAAGTATTTTACTAAAGGGCCTTATTCACAACTTGAATACATTCCTGATTGTTCTTTTCTGTGCTACTCCAGGAAAGAAACACAAGGTCAATTGTTCAACTCAACCTCTTTTGCAATGACTAATGTCTTCAGCCTCCTCCAATTTGGCCTTGTCTCAGACAGCATGCCAAATATTTTTCTTGAGTTTTATGTGTTTGAAAATACTCTAAATAGATTCAGCTGACAAATAAATTGCATGATATATGTTTAAATTATTATCCTTTAAAATAAATCTGTTGAAAGACTGCCCATTTATTTACAAAAATAATGATTAAATTATGAATGCCTATTGTTTGCCAAACCACACAGTACTCAGAAATATGTTCAACATGCCCTCAGGGGATGATATGTATTCATATATTAAGTAAAATGATGCTTACTTCTACTTTTTAATTTTAAGCAACTTTTTGAAATTTACTTATCATCCATGAGTAAAGATGAATAAAGTTAGGTATTACTAATCTTAAACCCAGAAATCACAACTTAGTGAGGTGGTCAGTAACTTAGCAAGAAGCTGTTTTTAAGTAAAAAATAAATAGGCCTGGAGTATCGCTAGGAAGTAGAATGTCTCTGGGCTCAATCCACAGTGCCACAAAAACTAAACCCAGAAATCAGAAAATCATTTGATTGCCTGGGTATAGTGATATACACTTGCAATCCTAACAATTCAGAAAGACAAGGAAGAATAACAAATTTGAGGACAGCCTGGGTAACTTAGTGAGACCCCGTTTCAAATAAATAAATAAATAAATAAATAAATAAATAAATAAATAAATAAAGACTAGCTGCAGATGTAAATCAGTGGTATAACGTACCTTGGTTGAATCTCTAATATAACCAAAAACAACGAAAACTGATTGTAGGTAACCTTAGGAAATTTTGACAAAATGAAATCATGAAATAATTGGTATTGATAAACAGTTTGGGAAAGTAATAAGTATTTTTAAATATGAAGCTTAGCTTGAGAACGGTTCTTCTCTAAAGATTTTTGCAAGATACCTCAATAAAATTTTTAGACTATACATAATCATGAACTTGGATCAGTTGTTCATGAAGTCCATTAAGCATTAAAATGTTATTATTAGAATCTGTCTCATGACAAAAATTCTAAGTCAATTCTATATTCAGTTCTCTGAATTTCAGAAAGCAAATTGAGTGGTCATTAGGTTAGTTTTTTAATGCTGCTACTGTAATTTATTTTAATATACTTTTATTGGTTCATTGTAATTTTACATGTTAGTGAAGTTCAAAGTAATTAAAACAGGCACACAGGTCTTAGTGTGCTTTCCTTCAGGTCTCACCCTGCTACACACTCCTTTCTGTGCATAATAGTGAGACTGGTAGTGATTCCTGCATACAGAGGCATAGCATAATTTGAATTATTTCTTTTATTAGTTCTCCCTTTATCCCTTCTCCATTCTCCACCCTATTTTCTCCCACTGTTCTACTTGTCTTGGGAAAAATTTCATTTTGTATACTTTTATTAAGACATTATAATTTCATATCATAATGCAGTTCAGTGATAGTGGCATACATACACAAAGAAATTGGTGTGATTTTCCCCAGTTTCCTCCCCATTTTAATCCCCCTTTCACCTACAAAATATTGGCCTTGGGATTCTCACATATGTACATAATATCAGTGACCCTTCACTTTCTGTGCTTGGCTAATTTCACTTAACACAATATCCTTCAGGTCCTTCCATTTTCTTCCAGATGACATTACATTCTTGTTTTTATTGCTGAGTACAATTTCCATTGTGTATATTTTCCATAATTTTGTAATCCACTCATCTGTTGATAAACACCTAGTTTGGTTCCTTAATTTCACTATTGTGAATTATACTACAATAAACATGGTTATGCACTGTAATATTCTGGAAATATATGTAATTCCTGGGAATAATACCCAGGAGTGGTACAGCTGGATCATATGGTGAATCTAGTTCTAGTTTTCTGAAAATTTTTCACAATAATATCCAAAGTGGCTGCAGTACATTACAGTCCTTGAGATAATTTTTCATACAGTGAGTCCTCTTTATATCACTGGTGATAGGAAAATAACTATGCTATATCAGTATTTTACTGTACATTAGGTTTTTTGTGTGTGGTACTGGGGATGGAACACAGGGGCTTTCTACCTCAGGACTATACTCCTAGACCTATTTTATATTTTTATTTGAAAACAGGGTCTCACTAAGTTGCTGAGAGCCTCACTAAGTAGCTAGGCTGGCTTTGAACATGTGCGATCCTCCTGTCTTAGCCTCCCAAGGATGGGGATTACAAGTGTGCACTACCATGCCTGGCTACATAGGTGTTTTTCAATCTATGATTTCACTTGAGACCTTTTATTTCCTATTATAATTTGGCATTAGAAAAAGTGTTACCTGTATATCCATTTTCCTCCAAGAATTCAATATTTCTCAGCCAGGGAATGGTGACACATGCCTGTAATCCAAGTACTTGGGAGGTTGAGAGAGATTGAGGCAGGAAGACTACAGGTTCAAGACCAACTTCGGCAACATATGAACACTGTCAGCAACCTAGTGAGATACTGTTTCAGAACACAATATGAAAGAGAGCTGGTGGTGTAGCTCAAAGTTAGAATGCTCCTGGGCTCAATACTTAATGCCCCACAAAAATAATTTCAATATTTCCCTATTCTTTACTAACGTATGTTGTTTTTCTGTCCTCTTTGATATTTTGTTAGATTTTATAGGTCCATTATAGGTATACATTTTAATGGAGTACAAGATGGTGGAGGAATACATGTACACATCACTCATTCAGTCCTTAATTTTCTTTGTAGAGGTCTTTTACCTACTTGGTTAGGTTTATTCCTAAGCATTTCATTTTTGGGGGATATCCTGAGTGGAAGTGTATGGATTTATTTTTTCAGTGTATTTGTATTTGGCATACAGAAAAACTTCTGATTTTTAAAGATTATTTTGTATACAAACATGGTTCTGAATTTGTTATATAGTTCTATATGCTTTTTTGATTGACTTTGTTGAGTTTACTTAGTATCATGTCATCTGTGAATAGTAATAGTTTTAGTTCCTGTTTTTTTTTTTTTTGATACTACTTTGATTTCCTTTTCATGCTTTATTTCTCTGGCTAGAGTCTCATGTACTATATTGAAAAGTAGTGTTGATAATTAACCTCCTTGTCTTGTTCCTGTTTTTAGGGAGAATTGTCACAATTTTTCTCATAATATGATGTTTTCTGTTTTTCTTATGTAGACACTCAGTCCTATGAATTATTTCTTAATACTGCCTTCAAGGTGTCCCAGAAGTTCTTATATGTTGTGTATCTATTTTCTTTTATTTCTTGAAATTTTTAATTTCACCCCTTTCTTCTTCTATTACCAATCCCTCATCCATCAATGTGGTGTTCAATCTCAACACATTAATGTAGTTATTCTGGATCTTATATTTGATTTTTAGTTTCATTCCATTTTGGTCTGAAAATATACAGGGAAATATCTCACATTTTATGAATTTGCTATTTCTCACTTTGTGGCCCAGGATGTGGTTTATTTTGTATATAGTTCCATGAGCATCTGAAAACAGGGTGGACTCTGCTATAGTTGGGTGAAATATTTTGTATGTGTCTAATAGGTCCATTTGGTTTATGGTGTTCTTTAAGACTGAAGCATCTTTACTGACCTCTTTTCTTGAAGATCAATCTAGCCTCTTTCATATTTTTTAAAGTGAACTTTTAAAAAATTACAACCATTTGTAGATCAGTTTTAAATATGTAGAAAAATTAATATGATCTGTAAGAGATAAGTTACACACTCAACACAATGTCTTTCTCTTTCATCTCTTTGAAAGAGTTACTGAGGCTGGCCATGAACCTTCAATTTTTCTGTCTCAGTCCTTCATGTACTAGGATTACAGGTGTACATCACCACACTAGCTCTCCTATCATCTACATAGTAGTTTTGGAAGGAAGTCATTATGCACAGAATATACTTAATGAGAAATGAGTTACATTCTACCTTCTTGAGGACAGAGTACCTACATATTTTACTTAAACCATGTCATTGTAGATTTTTCTCTTCTTTGTTCACTTATTTATTCTACTATTAGTTTATATAGCTATGGACCTATGGATATATATCTTGCTTTTAGGATTCTAATTCACTACTTTTATTTTACCCTTCTTTGGTCATTGGGGGCTCCTTCATTTAGGTATTATGCCCATTGACCAAAATTCTATCGATGTAAAATTTTTAGGTTTTGAGTATTTACTTTCTCTTGCAATAAGATTATCTCAGATTATTGCATATATTTACATATTTTCTTTAATCCACTAACAAATTTATCAAAGTTGATCACTAATCCCAATGATTTTAGAAGGTATTAGAAGATCACAAATGACCCATGTTGATTAATGGCTTAGGAGACTAGTGTGAAACCATGCTTTAACTAGATTTTCATCACTGACATCAGATTGCAGTTAGCAGGAATTCTCTTTCTTTTTGTGTTGATTTTGTCCAAAATTAAATGTTTTGCATATTAAAAATTGAAATGTCATTGACAACTTTTATAAATGTATTAAGCTTTCAGTACATTTTAGATTCACTGGTTTAATATTTTAGAAGAAAACAGCTGATATGTTTGTACTCATCGTAAGTATTCAAAAAGAACTAAAATAACTTTTAGAATATTTTATATTTCACATATAAATCATTGAATATATGAATTTTGGTACTGGGGATTGAAACCAGGTGCATTCTATCTGTGCTTTACACTCCCAGCCCTTTTTAAATTTTTATTTTAAAACAGGGTCTTACTAAGCTGCTGAGGATTTCTCTAAGTTGCAGAGGCTGACCACAAATCAAACTCATGGTAACTATCTTTAATTTTTCCAACTAAGGATAAGTACAAAATAAAACAATAATTAATAACAAAACTAAAAGAAACATGAGAAAAAGTATAGGAAGCTAAAACAATGAGTTTGTTCTTCCCTTTTGTTTTGTTTTACCAAGGATCAAACTTAAATACATTTTACCTCCAAATTCCACCCAGCCTTTCTTAATTTTTGTTTTTATTTATTTATTTTATAACAATTTTTACTGAACATAAATGGTATACATTTAAAGTATATTTGGTGCCCTTTCCCCCTACCCCCATTTTCCCTTCCCCCCTCCCACCAATGGTTGTCTGGGTTAACCATGTCATATTCACAATTTTACACATATTCAGATGTAGACCCTCTCATTAATCGAGATCAGCCTTCTGCCTCTCCTATCTTTCCATTCAAACTTTGCTGATATTTCCCCTCCATTATCTGGAGTCCCACTGGTATCCTCTGTGTTTCCTAGTTTGGGCATATTAGAGGAAACATATGTACCTTCTCCTTCTGTTCTTGGCTGATCTCACTTAACATAATGTTCTCCAGGGCTTTCCATCTTCTTGCAAATGATATAATTTTGTTCTTTTTTATGGCTGAATAGAATTCCATTGTGTGTATTTCCCAAAGTTTTACTATCCATTCATCTGTTGATGGAGATCTGGGTTGGTTCCATATTTTGGCTATTACGAATTGTGCTGCTATGAACATAGGTATGCATATGTTGCTGTATTTCTCTGAATTCAGCCCCTTTGGAAAGATACTCAGGAGTGGTATAGCTGGATCATATGGTGAATCTATTCCCACATTTCTTAGGAATCTCCACACAGATCTCCATAGTGGCTGAACTAGTTTGCATTCCCACCAACAGTTTAAAAGAGTTCCTCTTTTCCCACATCCTCCTCACCCGCATTTGTTGTTATTTGATTTCTTTATGCTTGCCACTCTGACTGGGGTTAGATGGAATCTCAGTGTAGTTTTTATTTGCATTTCCCTGATGGCCAGTGATGTAAAACATCTTTTCATCTATCTATTGGCCCTTTGTATCTCTTCTTTTGTGAAGTGTCTATTAATGCAATTCCCATTAAAATACCAGCGACATTCTTCAGAGACCTAGAAAAATCAATCATGAACTTTATTTGGAGAAAGAAAAGACCCAGAATAGACAAAGAAATTCTCAGCAATAAGAAACATGCAGGAGGCATTACAATCCCAGACTTCAAACTATATTATAGAGCAATAGTAGTAAAAACAGCATGGTACTGGCACAAAACAGATATACTGACCAGCGGATTAGAATAGAAGATACAGAAACAAACCCACACATCTTTAGTCAATTAATCTTTGACAAAGGGGCCAAACTCATACGGTGGAGAAAAGACAGCCTTTTCAACAAATGGTGCTGGGAGAACTGGCTAACCATTTGTAAAAAGATGAATCTAAACCCCTATATCTCACCAAACACAGGAATCAACTCAAGATGGATCAAAGAGTTAGAAATTAGACATGATACTGTGAAGTTAGTAGAGGAGAGCATAGGTTCAACACTACAACATATTGGCACAGGCAGTAACTTTCTCAACAAAACCTCCAAAGCTCAGGAAATTAAAGCAAGAATAAACAAGTGGGATAGCATCAAACTAAAAAGTTTCTTTTCAGTAAAGGAAACTATCAATAACCTAAAGAGGAAGCCTACAGAATGGGAAAAGATCTTTACCAGCCACCATTCTGATAGGGGACTAATATCTAGAATATACAAAGAACTCAAAAGATGCTACACTAGCAAAACAAACAGCCCAATCAAGAAATGGGCAAATGAACTAAATAGATTATATCTTAATAGTACAACCTGAATTTAAAAAGCAATTCACATTGAGTAAAAGGCAATTATTTTAAATAAAAATTTCAGTCTACATATTCTGCTTGTGTATAAAATATTTGTTAATTTACTCTGTATAAGTGACTTTAGAAGTGTCCATGATAATACAATTTTCTCTCCAAAGGTTTTTCAGTATTTTTATTATAAGCCTGCTTTTAAAAGGGCATAAAATTTCTCCTCTAAAATTTTATTTGAGATTTAAATTTGCCAAACAAAATTGAAGACAGAAAATTTCTTCTGGAAATTTAATCAGAATCATTGTTTTTGTCCCAGGGCCTTGTCTTATGTGATATCTTCTTTCTTTCTTCCTGTGTCTTGACAAATGGTTTCTCTATTATCTGAGAATTATAACTTCTGAAAGAAAACATGGTTTTAAATTCTTCAAGTTTGATGGATAATGTGTAATATCATGATTCTTTCAATCTACATCAGGTAATTTATAGCAAAAAATATGTTTCTTAAATGGCAGTAATGTTTCTTCTCTTTTTATAGTATTCTATTAATATAGTCACTATAAATTATGCTGTACTCATCTTTTGTTGTGCCAGTGATAATTTAAAAGCTATAAATATGAAATATTTTTTGGTGGTACTTGGGGTGGTACTGGCCCATACTCCCAGACCTATTTTATATTTACTTGCAAACAGGGTCTCACTAAGTTGCTGAGAGCCTCACTAAGTAGTTGAGGCTGTCTTTGAACCTGTGCGATACTCCTGTCTCAGCCTCACAAGCTTGGAGATTACAAGTGTGTGCCACCACGCTTAACTTGTTCACAGTATTTTTTGTGTGTGTCTGTGTGTGTGGTACTAGGGTGGAATCCAGGGGCTTTTCTTACCTCCAGGATATACTCCTAGACATATTTTATATTTTATTTAGAAACAGGATCTCACTAAGTTGCTGAGAGCCTCACTCAGTAGCTGAGGCTCAAACCTGTGTGTTCCTCCTGTCTCAGCCTCCCAAGGGCTAGAATTACAAATGTGTGCCAAAATGCCCAGCTTTCACAGTATGTTTTAAGAAAAATATTTGCTGTGGTTTTTGTTTGGAAGAATGGATTGGTACTATTGCCATAAGAATTTTTTTTAATTGGTGCACAATAGTCGCACATCATAATACGGATCATGTTGACAATAGCATATATTCACGTAATACTTGGTGCCCTGCCCCCTCTGCTTGCCCATTTATCTTCCTTCTGATGCTGAGTGTACAGGTTAACAATGTTGTATTCACATATATACACATAGTCGCATGTAGCTTTTTCATTAATGAACTTCAGCCTTCTTCCTCCATTACACTTCATTCCTAGCTTTGCTGAGATTTCCCCTCCATTATCTGGAGTCCCTCTGGTATCCTTAATATTTCCTAGCTTGCACATATTAGAAGAAACATATATACTTTCTCATTCTGTGCTTGGCTAATCTCACTTAACACAATTTTCTCCATGTCTTTCTGTCTTCTTACAAATTACATAATTTTGTTCTTCTTTATTGCTGAGTAGAATTGTATTGTGTGTATTTCCCACAATTTTATAATCCATTTATCTGTTGATAGACACCTAGGTTGGTCGCATATTTTGGTTATTGTGAATTGTGCTGCTATGAAAATGTGTATGCATATGTTACTGTAGTTCTCTGATTTCAATCCCTTTTGAAAGATACCCAGTATTGGTATAGCTGGATTGTATTGTAGACCCACTCCTAGTTTTTTTTTTTTAAATCTCCTCATTGATCTCCATAGCAGTTGAACTATTTTTTACTCTCACCAACAGCGTAGAAGAATTTCTATTTCCACACATTCATGCTAACATTTCCTGTTATTCAACTTCTTTATGTTTGCCACTCTGACTGGTGTTAGATGGATTCTCAGTGTAGTTTTGATTTACATCTCCCTAATTGCTAATGATGTTGAGCATTTTTTCATGTATCTATTGGCCATTTCTGTCTCTTCTTTTGTGAAGTGTCTATTCAATTAAATTGCCCATTTATTGATTGTGTTATTTGTTTTGCTAGTGTAAAGTATTCTGAGCTATTTGTATATTTTGGACATTTATCCATCTATCAGAGGGGTAGCTGGTAAAGGTCTTCTCCCAATCTGTAGGCTTTCTCTTTAGATTCTTGATTATTTCCTTTGATGAGCAGAAACATTTTAATTTGATGCCATCCCATTTGTTAGTTCTTGTTTTAATTTCCTGTACTTTGAAGGTTTTGTTGAGGAAGTTTCTACCTGTGCCTATATGTTGAAATGTTGAGCCTATTCCCTCCTCTAATAGCTTCACAGTCTCTGGTCTGATTTCTAGGTCTTTTATTCATCTCAAGTTGATCCCTGTGCACAGTGAGAGGTAAGGATTTAACTCCATCTTTCTACAATTGGATAGCCAGTTCTCCCACCACCATTTTTTGAAAAGCCTGTATTTTCCCTAGTATATGAATTTTGCCTCTTTTTCAAAAATCAGTTGACTATAAGTGTGTGAGTTTGTTTCTATATCTTCTGTTCCATTAGACTGTGTTCCTGTTTTTGTGTCCTGTTTTGTTTTAACTACTATAGCTCTGTATTATAATTTGAAATCAGAAATTGTGATGCCTCCTGCATGTTTCTTATTGCTGAGAATTGCTTTGGATATTCTGGGTCTTTTGTTTCTCCAAATAAAATTTATGACTGATTTTTTTAGGTCTATGAAGAATGTTGTTGGGATTTTGATAGGAATTGCTGTTCACAGTATTTAAAAAATAAATATCTTTAGTTCTAGGAACAAAGATAACAAGAAAAATACAAGGCTTATATTTTCTTGAAAATTATCAAGTTTTCTTAAAATAAAATAAAATTTGAGTTAGTGGAGAGATACAGTTTGTTCTTGCTATTTTAATATTATTAAATATATCATTTTAGCTGGGTGTGGTGGTGCATGCTTGTAAACCCATCATTCGAGAGACTGAGACCAGAGGTTCATGGTTCACAAACAGCCTCAGATACTTAGTGAGGGCCTCTGAAACTTAGTGAGACCTTGTTTCAAAATAAAGAATAAAAAATAGGGCAGAGGGTATAGCTCAGAGGTCAAATGCCAGTGGGTTCCATCCCCAGTCCCGCCAAAAAAAAAAAAAATTAAAAATTATTTTTCCAGTTTAACTGCTTTACAGGCTTATGGGTACAGAACATTCTAATTTAATTTATAGAGTTCATATAAATTTAATTGAACATATTTTAAACTATGATTTAAAGTTACTTTTGGAAGAACAAACATATAAATAAGAGACATTAAATAGTTATAATGATTACTAGTCTAGTAGTGTTGTAAAAATGGAGAACTAAAAGAATGAACCAGACCCTATTGAAAAAAATATTTTTGACAAAAATAATGATGAACAATAGGTAAAAGAGTCATTTAATAAGTAGTTCTTGTAACACTGGTTATTTAAAAGATGGGAAAACAATAAAACTCAAGTTTAGGATATTTATTCACTATGTACCTGAATAAATATTTGCTATGATTAAGAATTAAATTTAGTTTTTGAAAAATAAAAATAAATAGATTTGACTACTTAAGTGATTTTAAGACAAGAAATTAATTTATAATCATAAACATATAGAAAACACAAAAGAAATATTGCTGTGTATTTATTATTATTTATATATTTATTTATTTATTTATTCTGATGGTACTGGGGTTCCTGGAAACCCTTCTTCCTCTAGGCTACACTCCCAGACCTATTTTATATTTTTATTTGGAAACAGGGTCTCAAGCCAGAGAGGCTGACTTCGAACCAGCACAATCCTCCTGTCTCCGACTCCCAAGCATGGAGATTACAAGTGTGTGCCTCCACCACGTCTGGCTGTGTTTCTATTTATAACAATCAATTTTTTTCTTAGGAAATATCATTCATAACATTTATAAATATTTACAAACATTTATAACATATATTAAAATCAATGAGTAAGCCAAACACGAGAATGGGAGTGAGAGGAATGGGGTGGGGAATGGGGAAAGGCTAAATAAGTGATGTATGCATATATGACTCTACCTTTTTGTACCCCATTAAGATGTAGGACTATAATGCACCAATAAAAAATTTAGAAAGTATCTTTAGCAGAGTAAAAAGTCAAGTCATAAATGGAAAATATTTGAATGTATATAACAAAAACCCAATTTATTTAACATATAAATAATATTAAATATAAAAATGAAAAGAAATCTTTCTACAGAAAAATCACACAAATATTACTAGGAAATTGGAAAGAAATACACATGGAAAATAAATACTTTCATAAGTATAAATTCGAAACATTTTTCTCAATCATATTCCTAGAGATTAGAAATAAACTAAGTTCTTGTGAAAGTGCTGTGAGACAGGTGTTCTCAGTTAGACTTCCACAGGAGTATAAATTAGTATAATCAATCTGAAAAGTAAGTAGCAGTGTGAATAAGAAACCATAAAAATCATTAAAGTTTAACTCAAAAGTCCTCATAGAGAAAATTATAAAAAGTAATCAAGGTGTAGACAAATACCCATGTGCAAAAATAATAATTTATAATGACTACTAAAAGTGCAGTCCTGGAAAGATCTATATGCCAAAAACATGAAAATACTAAAACATTATGGTATACCTATTAAGATAGAATAATATTCAGTTATTTACAATCATGCTGCATACAAAATTTTAGGGGTATTTTCACATTATATCTTTGGACTCATTCAAATTAAAATAAAAAAATTGCATTTGAATCAATGAGACAACAAAATTTTCAAAATGCTAATAAGTCACTGTTTCCTGGTTTTAGTTGGCTTTTTTAACCTTAGGAAAAATGCTGTGTTTTTTGTCTTTGCTTTTTTTTTTGTTTTGTTTTGTTTTTGTTTTGTTTTTTGTTTTTGAGGGTCTGGGGATGAAACCCAGGCGAATTTGAACTCTGAGCCCTATTTTTTATTCTTTACTTTCAAACAAGGTCTCACTAAGTTGCAGAGGGCCTCACTAAGTAGCTGAGGCTGTCCCTGAACCAAGATCCTCAGGTCTCAGCTTCCCTATTGCTGGGATTACAAGTGTGCACAACCAAGCACAGCTATGTTTCTTTTGTAGGTATCAAATTATATGTGCCACTTGATAAGCGAACTTAACCCTAATAAGACCCCAGAAACTAGGTTCTCAGACTACTCACAATTAGGCATATCAACAGGTAGATTATTAACTTTTCAGAAATTCTCTCTTGACTTCTGGGTCACTATTTTCTTCTAGCTGTTCACCCATATTTCTAATTTTTCTTCTGGTATCTTCCTAGTATTATGGGGGAGGTAACTTGTAAGTACTTCAAACAATCTTCAGCCATTTAAGACATTTGTGCTTTGAATTAAGCCACTTAATCCATCATTATACAAGATCACAAGTGTGGGACTTGGGGTTAGACAGACTACATCTCTCTTGCTAGTTAGTTAATAAATTTGGGCAAATTATTTTACCTCTCTGAGACTTAGTTGTTGTGGAGTAGGCTGTTAAAATTATAACTATTATTATTACTGTGTGAGACCAGTGAATTCTTAAAGACAATGTTATTGTTTTAGGATAAGGAAGCTTATTTTAACAGTGGGAGAGAATATCAACTGAGCTGGCAGTGTGGATGAATAAAACATAAAGCAAAGATTTAGTTCTTAGGAGACACTCTAAACAAGTTGCACTTAAGAGTTAAGCTTTATCCACCTTTCTATTCCTAGAATCCAGCACAGTTCACAGCAGATAGTACTACTCAATGAAGATTGGTTGAATGGATGTGTAGAAAGCTGAGGTAAAACAAATAAAAACCCTGATAGCTGGTAGTAATCTAGTATGGCCACGTACAGAAAAAAAATAAGAGGATATAAGTATAGGTAAAGGGTGAGACAAAGGGAGATGGGATGGTATTGAAAAGACACATCCCAATGTTTTGAGCTACAATCCTTCCTGTCTTCTATATTGTTTGGAAACATGTTTTCACTCCCAGCTAAAACATTTGAGGACCAAAGACCATATTATAAGAAAATATCATGTGGTGTCACGTCACAGGACCTTAAGAATAACCTCCATCATGTCTACCTTCATAGTGAAAATTAGTGGTAAGATGAAAAGACAGAGACTACTCCAGGGAACTATTTATAAAGTCTATGGAGACCTAGAATCTAGGCTAAAAGGGCAATAGGGCCATGACTATAGTGACCTAATTTCTGAGCACTAAATGGGAATACTTGTTTTGACCAAAGAATTTTTTTCTAATTTGTGGATGGATTTATTTTAACATTTCTACAGTTTCAAGATATATAATCAATATTAGAAATATCAAAATTACCTGAAAATAGGCCTGTTCTAAAAAAAAGTATATGGTTACAATGTTTTTTGGAATCTTTTAATTATAAGTATGTTTTTGAATTTCAAACATTTGGTAATCTCATGGATTATGAATGTGTGGACATGGCACACACACACACACACACACACACACACACACACACTTGTTGGAAGTCCTATCAGGATTTCAGTTTGGTATTTTTTTTTCTATAATGGTGAATGAAGAAACACATACAGTCTCAGGGCTAATCGAGAAACAAGGACTAGCAGCAAATGTTGTATTAAGTATACTTGACTGACTAGGGCACAAAACAGAATTTAGATTCTTGGAATTCTGTAATAAAATTGGGACTAGAAAAGAGAATTAAGTATTCATTGGGACTAGAATATAATAATTATTTGTTCTATATAAATAAGCAAAAATGTATATGCAATTTATTCATGGAAAAAATGAATGTTTATAGAAAGACTCCAAGAGATTTGGGGCTTTATGAGAGAAAAAAAGTGTATGTACTCAGTTGGCATAAAGGGAAAAAGAATGAGGAAGGGTGCAAAGACAATTCATTCAACCAACCAATATTTGCTATGCCTACTATTGTGCCAGATTGTGTTTCAGGCACCAGAGATGTAGTATTAAGACAAATATAGCAATAAGAGAGAGCAATGAAGTTTCTACTAATGTTTAACTTGCATTCTAATAGGAAAACAAACAACAAATGAATAAAAACATAAATATAATGCTTTAGGTAGGAAAAAATGCCTTAAAGAAAAATAAACCAAAACAAGAAGATAAACACTAATGTAGTACAGCTGGTCAGTATTTTAGCTATGATGGTCAAGGGCCTTCTCTTTGAGGAGGTAACAAACAGACATTAATAAGTGCATGTGACAGCCATACATAGTCTGGGTGTAAGGAGTTGGCATTAGAAATAGATTGATTATTATGTAAATATGTCCTGAGGTGATATTAAGCATGCAGTATTATAAGAACAGAAATCAACCCAGTATGTTTGGACCCTGGAAATATGAGGGAGGCAGGGTCAGTTTGTGTAGGGCCCTATAGGCCAATGTAAAAAATAATTGTATTTATTTTTGAGTCATATATTCAGTCATTTCTTAATCTTGATTAAAATATTTTCAATATTTCTTGTACCTCAAGCAGTAAAAAAACATAAAAAACCCTCACAAAACAAAACATTTTGTCTGTAATTGAAGTTGATCATTAAATATATTTTAAGAAATTTTACTCTAAGAATATTCTGAATCTATGAAAAATAATGTATCAGAACTTTAAACAAAATTCACATTTTGTTAAGACTGAAATAAACTATACAAAATTAATTTTTTCACTAAAATAACAGTAGTATTTTCTATATCATTTCTAGATAAATCACAAAACATGTATTTTGTAGATTTTATGCCATTTTATGAATAAAATGTTATTTAATTTGCCTATTTTACATGTATTAATTGTGTTCATATTAATTATCAATATTTCATCGCTGTTTAAATTCATTTAGTACTCAAACCAATTTCTTTTAGGTATTTTATCAGTACTGAACTGATTGATTGATATGAGGGGCAATATAGTAAGGTTTTTAAAAGCATGAGCTTTAGCCACAGATTTGAATCCTGACAGTACCACATTTTATTATATGAATTTGAAGAGCTTACATAATTCTGGTTGGGATTTTCTTCTTCTGTAGAATGAGAATAAAAATAGTCCTTACTTATAGAGTTGTTATGGGTAATAAGTTAGTAGATGTTAAACAGCCCAAACCAGAATCAGCATAGTCACCAATATTTAATAAACAGTCATAACAGATTGGCTAACTGTATTACTGATTCATTATAAACTATTTCATGTCAATGATGATGTTTTATCTACTCAGCTAGACTGCAAACACATTTTAAGTATGGGGGTAAAATAATTATTTTACAAGCATTTATTATTTCTTAATGTTTGCCATTATCACTATGAATTTGGTGTGCAGATGTAACTACAAAGAGGTGCATTACAAATTAAAAATGAAAGCTGCAATTAAGAAAAAGCTATCATGAATAAGCAGCAGGTAATGAGCTGAAGTAAACAGAAAGCACATATTTTCTCACTAATAATTAATACTAATTATAATAACACCTATTTTACTTAGTCACTTTATGTAATCACTTTTATTTTTCACAATAATTCTATGAGTTAAGGATCTAAATCTCATAAATGGTTAGTAATAAGTTTTAGGTAACTTAGCCAAGATTTAAACTGATGACTTTCCAAACATTGATTTGCTTCACCCTTTTATAATATGTTTGAAAATTTTAAAAGCAGCCTATTTGGATTCACATAACAGTTCTGCTCTTCACTAAGCATGTGAAATAAAAATATTTCATAAGAGACTTCATCCTCTGCTATTTCCCTGCCAGACTGCTGCCCCTATCTCCATAATCATATGGGTTGATTATTTGCTCCAGAATTCCTAGTCATTGTCAACATAAAGTTGTGTCTTCAGGATTTGTCCTCCTTCTCTCAATAGGCATGAGTTATAATAATTAATTTCTGATTTTTCCTTCAGTGAGAAATAATTCAAATATGAAAATATGTCTTTCTGTTTCAATGCTTTGGCTAGCTTTCACATTTTAAAAAGTACTACTCTGAAGCAGTGGTCCAGAACAGAAAAAGCATAATCAATAGTTTGGATCAAGATCCGATGTACTATAATGAGCATCTTGGACATAAAATTACTTCACTTGATTGATAGTCATAGCATTGACAGATTAAACCACTAATACTATCCTAGGTTTACTTTATCTAGGGAACAATAATGTCAAATAATTTTCTACTGTCCCCAATTACTTCTATTTTTACCTAATTTTATGTAGAATGTTTCAGGAGGCAAAGGTGCTTAAGGATAGGAACAAAGGTAGTATTTGTTTCGGGAGAAGGGGGATCTTTGAAAATACATTTTTATTTCCAGGAATTTCTTCTTTTTTTGACACTAGAGATGGAACTCATTTTAATGAAAATTCACATATTGATCCCCATTTTTCTTGTGCATTTGGGGTCTTGTTGAGAAAAATTTTACCCATACCTATGTGTTGGAGTATTGGTCCTAAGCCCTATTCAAGTAGCTTCAAGGTCTCTGGACTAATATTTATGTCTTTGATCCATCTCGAATTGGGTCTTGTACAGGTTAAAAAATGGGATTTAACTAGTTCAGCTGCTATAAAGATCAGTGTGGAGATTCCTTAGAAAACTAGGAATGGATCCACCATATGATATGGCTATACCAACTCCTGGCTATCTTTCCAAAAGGGTTGAAGCCAGAGAATTACAGTAACCTATGCATATCCATGTTCATAGCAGCACAATTCATAATAGCCAAAATATTGAACCAACCTAGGTGTCCATCAACAGATGAATGGATAGCAAAATTCTGGAAAATTCACACAATGGAATTCTACTCAGCTATAAAAAAAGAACAAAATCATGTCATTTGTAAGAAGATGGAAAGACCTGCAGAACATTATATTAAGTGAGATCAGCCAAGCACAGAAAGAGAAGGGACTTATGTTTTCTCTAATATGCTCAAACTAGAGAGTATTAGGAATATCAGAAGGACTCCAGACAATAGAGGAAAAACCTCACCAAAGCTATAATGGAATGATAGGAGAGAAACAAGGCTGAGGTTGATTAATGAAGGAGCTGCATCCAAATTTGTATAAAATATAATGAAGCATGGTTAACCTGGACACTCATTGGTGGGAGGGGAATTGAGGAGGAGGTGGGTACCAAGCATAGTCTGAATGTATGCCATTTTCAATATAAAAGTAAAAAAAGTAAGTTAAAGAAAGAAAATGCTAAAACATAAAAATGGGATTTACTTATTTATTTTTCTGCATATGAAGGATTAGTTTGGCCAACAGCATTTAGCTAAGAGGCTTTTTTTTTCCAGGGTATGTTTCGGGCCCCTTTGCAAAATATTAATTTGCTGTAAGTGTGCAAATTTTTTATGTTAGTCTATGTGTCTGCTTTTTGCCAACACCACTCTGTTTTTCTTACTATAGCTCTGTAGTTTTAAGACAGGTATTGTGGTGCCTCCTGCATGGTACTTATGCTGAGAACTACTTTAGCTATTCTTGTTTTTTTTTTTTCCTGCTCCAAATAAATTTAACAATTGATTATTCTGTGTTTGTGAGAAATCACTGTGGTAATTTAGTCAGTATTGCATTAAATGTATAGATCACTTTGGGAATAATGGCCATTTTTATTATATTTATTCTGCTTATTCAATGGCATGGAAGATCTTTTTAAATCCTATGGTCTTCTTTGATTTATTTTTTAAATGTTTTATAATTTTCCTTGTAGAGGTCTTTTACCTCCTTGGTTAGATTTATTCCTAAGTACATTTTTTGTGAGATATCCTGAGTGGAGTGTTTTTGTATTTCTTTTTCAGTCGATTTATGGCTGGCATAAAGAAAAGCTTCTGATTATTTAAGATTAATTTGGTATCTAGACACGTTCCTGAATTTCTTGATCCGTTCTATAAGCCATTTGGTTGAGTTTGTTAGGTCTTCTTAATATAGTATCATGTCATTTGCAAATAGTGATAGTTTTAGTTCTTCTTTTCCTATTTGTAATTCTTTGATTTTCTACTCTTAACTTATTGTGATGGCTAGCATCTCAAGTACTAAGTTAAAAAGAAGTATTAATATTGACATCATTGTTTTGTTCCTTCCTTTAGGGAGAGTTCTTGTAATTTTTCCCATATATGATGTTGTCTATGGGTATATTGTATATTACCTTTCTGATATTTATTTCTTTTACTCTGGTTCTCTGCAGTTTATTTTAGCATAAATGGGTGTTGTATTTTATTAAATTATTTTCAGTATCTATTGAAATTATCATATAATTTTTGTCTTTGTTTCTGTTTATATGATACATTACATGCATCATTTTTTCTATGTTAAACTAGACTTGCATTTATAAGATGAAAACTCCCTGGTCATGGTATATGATTTTTGTAATGTTGATTGAAAAAAGTGTTACTGGTATTTTGTTTAGCAGGTTTGCATCTAAATTCATCAATGATATTGGCATATAGTTTCTTTACATGAGCTGTCTTTAGTTGGTTTTGGTATTAATGTGATATTAGCTTCATAGAATATATTTGAATGAGTGCTGTTTCCTTTCATAAAATAGATTGAAAATATTGGGATTAGTTCTTCTATAAAGGTTTTTATAAAATTCATTTGGAAAAATATTTGGTCCTGGGCTTTAGTTTAATGTTAGGCTCTTTATTGCTTCTTTAATCTCTTTGATTGCTATTTTCCAGTTTAAATTTTCTATACCCTCTGTACTCAGTTTAGAAAGGTTGTATGTATCTAGAAATTTGTCCATTTTTTCAGATTTTTTTATTTTGTTAGAATATAGTTTTTCAAAGTAGTTTCTCATAAATCTCTGGATTTCCATATGGTCAGTGGTGATATCTTCTTTATTTATCTCCTACTTTAGTAATTTGAATTGATTCTCTTTTTCTTTTGGTTAGGATGGTTAGTGGTTTATCTATCTTGACTTTTTTTAGAAAACAACTTTTGGTCTTGTTTATTTTTTATTCTCTACTTCATTGATTTCTGACCCAGTTTTAATAATTTCCTGTCTTCTACTGGCTTTGGGGTTAGATTGTTTCTGTTTTTAAGGACTTTGAGTTGTGTCATTAGGTTATTTATTTGTTGAATTTCTGTTCTTTTAATATGGACATTAAATGCTATGACTTTTTCTCCTAAAACTGCCTTCAGTGTGTCCCAAAAGTTTTGATAGGTTGCATCTCTATTTTTATTTTTTTCTAGAAATTTATTAATTTACCCATACTTTTTCTATACTTATTCCTCATTCAACACTGTGGTGTTCATTCTTTATATATTTATGTGTTTACTCTGAGTCTTTTTATATATGGTTTCTGGTTTTATTCCTTTGTGGTCTGAAAAGATGCAGAGGATTATGTCACACTGCTTGAAATTGCTAGTGCTAAATTTGTGGCCCAGGATGTGCTCTATTTTGGGAAAGATTACATGAACAACTGAGAAAAATGCGAACTCTGCTGTCATTTGGAGGAATATTTTGTATGTTTTTAATAGGTTTATTTCATTTATGGTGTTCTCTGTGTCTGACACATCTTAGTGACATTTTTTCTAGAAAATCATTCTATCAGTGAGGAGAGGGTTGAACTCTCCAAGCATTATTGTATTAGGATCTACGTGTGATTTATGTCCAAAAAGTTTGTTTTATGAAAGTGGCTGCACATATGTTTTGGCATAAATGTTTGTTATAATTATTTTTTCTTGCTTCTTTTGCCAGTGGGGGAAAAAAAAACCTCCTCTATCTATTCTGGTAATCTTTGGCTTAAAATAAAATTTCTTTGATATCATAGTTGCTACTCCTTCTTGTTTTGGATTTTTGTTGGCATGGATTACCTTTTGTTTGTGATGATCTTTACTTGTAAGGCTTGTTTCTTACAGGCAGCATGAAAATACATTCTGGTTTTTAATCCATTTTGCCACAGTATATCTTTGCATTTGGTAGTTGAGGACAATGATATTCATATGATTATTAAGAGATAATTTTATAACATTTTGAATTTAACTTCTCTTTAATGTAGTGTTTGTTCTTTGCTTAGTTGTTTGATGGAAATTGTTGTTTTTCTGGTTCTGGTATTTATTATTCATTTCTTCTTTGTAAATAACCTCTGAGTATTTTCTCTAGTTCTTGTTTAGAAGACATACATTTTTTTCATTTTCTTTTTGTCATTGGAGTTTTTTTCTTGTTAAAGATTTTCGATGAATAGAAAATTTTGAGAGATAGAAACCAAGAGAAGCAGTGCTTATGAGTCCTGCTGACACTTTATCTCTGTTTCCTCAAAAACAACATTCTACAAGGACAGAAAATACAATCAGTAGAGGAAAAGAAATTATAAATACAGGGGACAGAGAAAAAGATGACTAGAAGACCAACCAGAGAGCAGAAAAGAAACTTGCTTGCCTTGTGTCAGCAGGTGTCATATGGTCGCCATCTTGCCTCACTGCACCAGACTTCAGAGATGAAAAGAAAAACAAGGACCTGAAGTGAACAGTTGAAGATCAGTTGGTTGTAATTCATCAGTTCTTTGTGCACAAAGACCAGCTACAACTTCCAGTGGCCAAGCTTACCATGCTCTCCAGGGATTCAGAGTGGAGCTCAACACCAGAAGACAAACCCACCAGCCTCGAGGCTGAGGGTGCCATATAAGTGCCATCTTGCCAGCATCAGCCAAGCTCACCATGCCTGCCAGAGATTTAGACAAGTGTCCACCAAAATATGAAGTGAAACTGCAGTCCTTGCAGGAGAACTCCCAACTCTGCACTCAGAGGGACTCAAACAGCTGCAATAAACTCCCTTGGTCTGAGATTTTGTGGCTCAACCCAGTGAAAGAGTAGTGGCTGCAAAGATCACCACACACTCAAGAGATTTAGAGCTGTGCTCAGTAACACAATAAATAAAATCATGGTTTCCATGAGAATAAGGCCAGGCAAGAGGCCCAGGAATTAGTACAGCCCCAATAAAATTCCTGGGTCTAAGACTTTGAAGTACAACAAGAGAAAGTGGGAGGAGGATCTGCTATTGGAAATAGCAGAGATTCACACAGATTCCAGCTCTGATCAGTGGAGAGTGTGGGGGGAGAATTATGCTGAACACTAAACCCAACTAGTAGGATCTCCATGATCACCACAGACCTCCCAATCATGATGAATGAGAAGTCAGACTAGCCCAGCTCTAGCTGTAGAGAACCGAGACCGCTACATTGAGTTTGGTCTCAGAGGCATATGCCACTAATGGAGGCAGGAAGAGACTGAGACTTCAAATCTGTGGAAAGAGTGGAGGGTAAATTGTGCTTAATACTAAATCCAGCCCCATTGATAATGACCATTTGCATAGACTAAGACTCAGAGGACCACACTCGCAGTGGGAATGGTTTTGGTGGTACGCAGTACCTGCACAGAGAGAGACTGCATAAGATCTATCTGTTTCATAATCATTTACTTGTAGAATTGCATTAATATTTTGTTTGGATTGTTTTTTTTTGTTGTTCTTTTTTTTATTTGTGAGTGTGTATGCCTTTTTTTTTAAATACTTTCCAAACTCTTTCCGAACTTCTTCTCTTATACATACCTACTCTCTTCTCTCTATCCCTTTTTTATCTTTATTCTTCTTTTTATCTCTCCCATGTCTTGTATTAAATTGTATTAAACAAAGGAGCAATGAGCTCCCACAACCCACAATAACAGAGCCTGATAGCACAACATGGCAGGGATCTCTGCAAGGTCAAATCAGGAATGTAACTATAGAAATAATATAGGAAAGAACAAACCAAAAGTTAATTTTTGAAGAAATGAACAAGATAGATAAACCCCTAGCCAACATAACTAAAAAAGATAAAATCAACCAAAATTGTAAACATAAGAGATGAAAAAGAATATATCATTACTGACAGTGTAGAAATCCATACTATTATCAGAAACTACTTTGAAAAACTATACTAAAGCAAAATTGAAAAATCTGGAGAAAATTCACAACTTTCAAGATAAATCAAACCTACCTAAACTGAATCAAGAATATATAGAAAAATTAAACCAACCAATAGCAATAAAATTATTGAAACAGCAATAAAGAGCTTATCATCAAAGAAAAGCCCAGGGCATGATGGTTTACCAAGTAAATTTTATAAAATCTTTATAGAGGAGCTATTTCTGATATCCCTCAATCTATTTTGTGAAAGATAAAAAATGAAACTCTCCCCAATATGTTCTATGAAGCCCATGTCACATTAATACCAAAACCAAATAAAGACACTTCAAGGAAGGAAAAATACAGGGCTATATCTTTGATAAACTTGGATGCAAAACTTATAAACAAAAAACTAGTAACACACATTCAAAACCACATCAAGAAAATCATACACCATGAACAGGTAGGGTTCGTCCTAGGGATGCAAGACTGATTCAACATACAAAAATCATTCCTTGTAATTCTTCATATAAATCGACCCAAAGACAAAAATCACATGACCATTTCAATAGACCCTAAAAAAGTGTTTGATAAAACCCAACATCAATTTATGCTAAAAGCATTGCAAAGAATCGGAATAAAAGGGACATACCTCAACATCACAAAGGCAATCTACAATAAACCTACAGACAATATCATTAAATGGGTTAAATCTCGAGAATTTACCCTAAAACAGAAACAAGACAAGAGTGTCCATTTTCACCACTTTTCTTCAATATACTACTTAAGACTCTAGCCAGAAAAATAAGGCAAGAAAAGGAAATAAAAGGAGTACAAATAGAAAAAGAACTCAAACTTTCACTAGTTTTAGAATACATACTATACTTAAAAGACCCAACAAACTCAACCAAAAGGCTTACAGAACTGATCTACAAATTCAGAAAAGTGTCTAGATTAAAAAAATCAATCTCAAAATATCAGAAGCTTTTCTGTACACCAACCATTAATCCACTTAAAACTTTTAGAATACACTTACATTCAGGATTTTCTTCATACAAATGAAATACTTAGGAATAAATTTAACCAAGGAGAAAAAAAAGACCTCTACAAAGAAAATTATAAAATATTGAATAAAGAAATCAAGATCTTAAAAGATTAAAATACCTTCCATGTTCATGGATAATCAGAATAAATATCATCAAAATGGCCATACTTCCAAAATGGATCTACATATTCAATGCAGTGCCCATTAAATCACCAAGATCATTCCTCAGGGACATAGAAAAATCAGTCTTTAAGTTTATTTTGAACAACAAAAAACCCAGAATAGCCAAAGTAGTTCTCAGCAACAAAAATCATACAGGAGGAATCACAATGCGTGACTTTAAACTATACAACCAAGCCATTGTAATAATAACAACATGGTACTGGCACAAAAACAGATACAGAAACCACTGGAGCAGAATCAAAAACTCAGAAACAAATCCACACACTTACAGCAAATTTATTTTTGGCAAAGGGTCCAAAAATATACACTGGAAGAAAGATAGAATTTTCAACAAATGGTGTTGGCAAAGTTGGTTACATATGCAGAAAAATTGAAATAAATCCCACCTTCTCATCCTGCACAAGAGTTAATTCAAGATGGATCAAAGACTTGGAAATTAGACCAGACACCTCGAGGCTCTTTGAAGAGGACATAGTTTCAGAACTGCAACTCATAGGCACAGATAAAAATTTTCTCAACAAGACCCCAAAGGCACAACAAACTAAAAGGTGAATCAACATGTGGGATTGCATGAAACTGAAGAGATTATGTCCAACAAAGGAAACTATCAAGAACCTCAACCAAGAGCCAATGGAATGGGAGAATAGTTTTACCAACTACTCCTCTGATAGTGGACTAATATATAAAATATGTAGAGGTCTCAAGAAACTCTGCACTAAGAAAACAAATAACCCAATCACAAAATAGATAAGTGAACTAAATAGACACTTTACGAAGGAAGAAATTTATTTTTTTTTCTTTTAATTTTTTTATTGGTGCATTATATTCATACTACATATTGGGGTAAAAATCTTGTGTTTACAAACATGTACTTATTGCTGATTTAAACCCTACACAATTCCCACCCCATTCCCTCCCCGTCCCTCCCTTGCTTGGCTTAGTGATTGACTTCGATATGTTTAAGTACATTGTGTGTTTTAGAGATTTTCCTCTTACCCCCCCTCCTTTCTCCTCCTTTAGATTGTCTTGTTTGCTCCTCTATAGGATTTCCTCTTTCAAGAGTTTCTCCTATGACCCATTTCTCCCTAACTCTCACTTATTAGGGAAAGCATCTGATTTCTTATTTTTTGTGACTGACTAATCTCACTTAGCATAATGTCCTCCAGTTCCATCTATTTCCCTGAATATGATGTAATTGAGTTTTTTTTGATAGCTGAGTAAAATTCCATTGTTTACATATCCCACAGTTTTGTAATCCATTCGTCTGTTGATGGACATCTTGGCTGGTTCCATAGTTTGGCTATGGTGAATTGTGCAGCTATGAACATAGATACACATGCATCAGTTTGGTAGTTTGGTTTCTTTTCTTTTGGGTTGATACCCAACAGTGATATTGCTGGATCAAATGGTAGATTTGTTCCCATTCTTCTGCGGGTTCTCCATACTGATTTCCAAAGTGGTTACACTAATTTGCAATCCCACCAACAATGTCTTAGAGTTCCCACTTCTCCACATCCTCGCCAGCATCTGTTGTTGTTTGTATTTTGAATGATTGCCATTCTAGTTGGAGTTAGGTGGAATCTCAGGGTAGTTTTGCTTTGCATCTCTCTGATTGCCAGTGATGTTGAACATTTTTTATGCATTTATTGGCCATTTGAATTTATTCTTTTGTGAAGTGTCTATTTAGTTAATTTGCCCATTTTATTATTGGATGCTTTGTTTTCTTAGTGTTGAGTTTCTTGAGTTCTCTGTAGAAATTTAAATGGCCAATCAATGGATGAAAAAAATGCTCAGCATCATTAGCAATCAGAGAGATGGAAATAAAAACTACCCTGAGATTTTACCTAACAAATTGGATTTTTCCTGATATATACCCAATTATTTCATGGTGTATAATTTTTTATGTGATTTTGAATGCACATTGCTAGTATTTTGTTTTCAAGTTTTGCTTCTAAGATCATTTGTAATATTTGCCTGTGGTTTACTTTTTCTGAGATTTCTTATTTGCATATGGTATTAAGGTGACTTCGGTGTCATAGAATGTATTTGAGAGAGTCCTGTTTCTTTCTACTTCGTGGAATATATAGAGGAGTATTGGGAATAGCACTTCTATAAAGGTTTTATGAAATTAAGCTGGGAAATCATCCAAACTTGTGCTTTTCTTTGATGGTAGGATATTTATTATTTCTTCAATCTCTTTGATTGCTATTTCTTGATTTAAATATTTTATTTCTTCTTGGTTCCATTTAGAAATGTTTTGCATGTCTAAAAATTTGTGAACTTATTCTACGTTTTACATATTGTTGCAGAGTCTAGTTTTTCAAGGTAGTTTCTGAAAATCCTCTAGATTTTCATTGCAGGAATATCAAAACTTTCATCTATTATTTTAGTAATTTATGTATGTTATCTCTCATTATTGGTTAGGTCAGCTAGTGATTTATCTTATTTCCTCAAGAAACTAGGTTTCTGTTTTGTTGATTTTTTTTTTTTTTTTGGTGGTACTGGGGTTCCTGGAAACCCTTCTACCTGCGGGCTACACTCCCAGACCTATTTTTTATTTTTATTTGGAAACAGGGTCTCTTAAGCCAGAGACGCAGGCTTTGAACCTGTGCAATCCTCCTGTCTCTGCCTCCCAAGCGCTGAAATTACAAGTGTGCGGAACCATGCCCGGCCATCTTTTATATTTTTTATTCTCTACTTTATTTATTTTTGCTGTGATTTTAATAATTTTCTATCTTCTATAGGCTTTAAAATCAGATGGATTTTGGTTAAAAAGTTTTCAGGTGTGCCTTTGGGGTCTTATTCAGAAAGTTTTTACTCGTACCTATGTGTTGAAGTGTTGGACCCATGCCCTCCTCAAGGGACCTCAAGATCTCTTGTATAATTTCTAAGTCTTTGTTTCATCTCGAATTGACTTGTGCAGGGTTAGAAAGTGGGGCTTATTTCCATTTATCTACATATGATTAAATAGTTTTGCCAACATCATTTTTCCAGTGTATGTTTTTGGCCCCTTTGTCAGCAATCAATTGTCTCTAAATGTGCAGATTTTTTTCTGAGACTTCTATTCTGATTCATTTTCTATGTATTTGGTTTTGTTTTGCTAGTACCATGCTGTTTTTATTACTATCGCTTTGTAGTACAGTTTGAAAACAGATATTGTAATAATTTTTGTTGCTGAGAACTACTTTGGCTCTTTTGGTTTTGTTTTATTCCAAACAAATTAATGGATTAATTTTTTTCTATGTCTGTGAGGAGCGATATTGGTAATTTATTGGGTATTGCATTGAATCTGTAGATCATTTTTGGAAGTATGGCCATTTTGATAATATTTATTCTGACTATCCAAGAACATGGAAGATATTTCCATCTTCTAAGGTCTTTTTTGATTTCTTTAAAAAAATTTTATTGGTGCATTGTTGTCATACATCTTGGTGGGATACAAGATGGTATAGACATACATGCACACATCACTCAATTAGCCCTTACTCAGTTTCCACCCCATTCTCACCTTCTCCCTCCTTATCATGTTTGCTTAGTTATTGATATTGATATTGATATGTTTGTTAATGTACATCATATGCATTAGAGAATTTCCTCTTCCACCCTCCCATCCCCTCAGGTTGCCTTAATTGCTCATTTATATTATCTCCTTCTTCTAGAGTTCCTCCTATGGCCCATTTTCTCCCTAGCTTCCCCATACTCAGGAAAGCATCTAATTTCTTATTTTGTAACTGACTAATATTTCACATAATGTCCTTCAGTTGGGTCTTCTAAGTATTGTATTATTTCCTCTGCAAATAGTGATAATTTTACTCCTTTTTCTATTTGTACTTCTATGATTTTATTTTATTTCCTTCTCGCTCTGGCTAGAGTCTCAAGTACTATATTAAAAAGAAGTGGTGGTGATGCACATCCTTGTTTTGTTCCTGTTTTTAGGGAAAATTCACAAAGATTTTCCCCATTTAGTATGATATTGCCTGTGGGCTGATTATAAATTGCCTTTATGATGTTGACTTATGTTCCTTCTATTCCAGTTATCTGTGGTGCATTTAGCTTATATAAGTGTAGATTTTGTCAAATGATTTTTTAGCCTGTATTGAAATGATCATGTGATTTTTGTCTTTGGTTATTTTTATGTGATTAATTTCTTGCATTGATTGTCATATGCTGAAACAGACTTGCATCCCTGGGATGAACCTACTTTGTCATGGTGTATAATTTTCTTGGTGTAATTTTGAATACAAATATGTTATTTGGAGTTGTGGAGCTCATTTATTTCTTTTTATTTCTCCTTCTCATGGTTTTAGAAGTTTGCATCTACTGGATGGTGGTGCACGCTTGTAATCTCTGTGTTTGGGAGGTGGAGTCAGGAGGATCATGCAGGTTTGAAGCCAGCTGCACTGGTTTAGGAGAACCTGTTTCCAAAAAAAAAGAAAAGAAAAAAAAAGAAAGAAAAGAAAAGAAAAGAAAAAAAAGGTCTGGGAGTGTATCCCGGAGGTAGAGGTAGACAGGTTTTCAGGAACCCCAATACCACCAAAAAAAAAAAAAAAAAGAAGTTTGCATCTGTTGGTTTTGATCGGTTTCTCTCAGTTTCTAGGTGTCAGCTGGTATATGCAAGGGCAAGTTTTGTTGTATTCAATACTGAAGGTTGAGTAAGTAGAAAACTAATGTCATAAATTCAAGAATGGGGTAAAGTCACAGTATCAAATAGAATTAGAGTATGAGTTTAGTAAGGTCGTGTCAAATTAGAGATAGTGAATATGTAGTAGCATTTTCATATCAATTGATCTATTTTAGAGTATTTAGTATAATGATATGAAGCAGATTTAATGCAAGACTAAGGAGAGAAAAGAAAATAAGAAGAAAGAAAGAACAAGAGTAGGTATATACAAGGAAAGAGGCTTGTGAAAGGGGTAAAGAAGAGGGCAAAAATCACACTCACACAGAAACAAAACAAAACAACAACAAAAATAAAATAATGAAACCTTAAAAATATATAAATACTCAGCAGACTTGGCCTCAGTCTCTCTCTCTGCAAATGCTGAGTGCCACTGGCACCTTTCCAGCTGCAAGCCTGGTTCTCTGAGTCTCTTTCAGTCTGTGCAGATGACTGGAATCAATGGGACTGAATCTAGTGTTAACCATAGGTCTCCCTCATGCTTTTTACCAATGCAGAGCCTGAATATCTCCTTGTCTGCATAGGCAATGGGTGCCTCTGAGACAAAACCTAGTGTATAAGTGAGTCCCTGTTCTCCAAAGATAGGACTGGGTTGTTCTGACTTCTTCATGTTCACCATGATTGGGGAGTCTGTGGTGATCCCAGAGATCCTAATAGTGTTAATCATATATCTCTCTCCACACTTTCCACCAATAATAAGCCTGAGTCTCTCTGAGCCTCTGCTTTGTCCAACAGCAGACTCTACCCCTATCTTTGCTGGGTTGAAGCATAAAGCCTTAGACCCTGTGAATTTATCATGGTTGTGAGAATCCCTGGGGGTACCCCACTGGGAGTTCTTCAGTGGGAACAGCAGGTTCACTTATGTTGTTGTTGAGTGGTGCTATGGATCTCTGGAGGGCCTGGTGAGCTTATCCACAACTGCTGCAAGTTGTAGCCGGTGTTTGCACAGGAGGAAATGACAGATTACAATTCCAATGAGCTGTAGCTACTTACTTCAAGTTGTTTATTTTTTATTTCTTATGAATCTCTGGCAGTAGGGTTCCATGAGGCAATATGGTGCTGCCACAGTGCCCATGGCAAATGACAAATGGGTACTTTTCTGCTCTCTGATGGGCCTTCTGGTTTTATTTTTTTTCTGGTACCTTTCACTTGCCATGTATTTTATAAATATTTACTGCTTTTTTGTCAGAATGCTGTTTCCTTGGCAATGGAGACTGTCAGCAGGACTGATATGTGTTTCTTCCCTCTGTCTCCATTTTCTTGGAAGTCTGATTTTTGTTTTTCTTATGTGAGCACTAAGTGCTATGAATTTTCCTTTTAATAGTCCCTTCAAGGTGTCTTAGAGATTTTTTTGTGTGTGTGTTTGTGTGTGGTACTGGGGATAGAACTCAGGGGCACTGTAACTCTGAGCTATACCTCCAGCCTTATTTTTTTTTTTAGTCTTTTTAGTTTTGATAAAGGGTCTCACTGAGTTACAAAGGGAATCACTAAGTTGCTGAGGCTGTCCATGAAGCACAATCTTCTAGTCTCGGCCAATTAAATTCTGGGATTACAAGCATGCTCAACACACCTGGCTTATCACAGAGATTTTGAAGTGTTGTGTCTCTGCTCTAATTTGTTTCTAGAAATTTCTTAATTTATCCTCTTGTTTTTTCTGATCCATTCCGCATTCAGCAGTGTGATATTCAATCTTCATGTGTTTATGAAGACTTTCTTTGTCTTCTTTAGGTTTATTTCTGTTTTTTTTCCATTTTGTTCTGAAAAGATGCAGGGAGTTATGTCACATTTTTGAAAGTTGCTAGTACTTGCTTTGTGGCCAAGGAAGTGCCCTATTTTTAAGAAGGTTCTGTTAGCAGGGAAAAGAATGTGAAATGAGGTGTAGTTGGGTGGAATATTCTGTGTGCCTAGTAGATCAATTTGGTTATTGTGTTCCTTAGTTTTAGTCATTTTTACTGACCTTTTGTCTTGAAGATTGATCTAGTTGTGTGAAACAAGTGTTGAACTCTTCTAAAGTCATTTTATTTTGGCCTATTTGTGATTAAATTTAACAAAAAGTGAAACAAGTGTTGAACTCTTCCAAAGCTATTGTATTTCGGTCTATTTGTGATTAAATTTAACAAAAAAGTTTATTTTATGATAGATGTTTCAACTATGTTCTGGGCATAAATGTTGATTACCATTTCTTTTAGTTGTATTGTTCCTCTTACTAGTAAAAATGGCCTCCTTTATCTTTTCTGATGTTTAAGCTTAAAGTCAATTTTGTTTAATATGACAGTTGGTATCCTTGCTTTTCTTTGAGTTCCATTAGCATGAATTAACTTTCTCCAGTCTTTTGCCTTTACTATGTGAGTGTGTTTGTTGGTGTGTTTCTTTTTTGACAGCATATAGATGAATTTTTATTTTAAATCTATTTTTCACCTTCTGTCATTTGAAATGGGAGTTGAGACCATTGATATTCAGCAATATTTTTTAGAGATGACTTTTAATTCCTAATATTTTGAGTCATAATTTGTTTTTGAGGTAGTGTTGTTTTCCTTTGTTTAGTTTCTATGATGAAAATTGTCTCCCTTGTTCTGACATTTATTTAATTTTGCAATTAATATTTTGGGAGTTTTCTCTAGTACTTTTTTGAAGATATAAATTATTTCAGCTTCTGTTTGTCATGAAAAATTTTTATTTCCTCATCAGTTTTGAAAAATATCCTTGCTGGGTAGATAATTCTTGGCTGAAAGTTGGTTTCCTTCAGAATTTGGCTTTGTGTATCTCCAGACTCACCTGGAATTTATGACTTTTTGTTTGAAAAGTCTAGAGTTATGTGTATTGGCCTTTGTCTGAATGTCACTTGGTCTTTTACTCTCATTTTATTTAAGATTTTCTCCTTGGCCTTTGTATTATTCAATTTGATTATTATATGGCATTGTGAACCTTTTCCCTGATATAGTCTAATGGAAATTCTATAAGTTTCCTGTACCTGTGTACCTGTGTGTCAACCTTGTTTTCTATGTTTTTGGAAATTCTTCTGATATTACTTCTCTAAATTTTTTTTTCAGTATGAATAATGAAACCCAGGGGCATTCTCCCTCTGGGCTACACTCCCAGCCATATTTCTTATTCTTTATTTTGAAACAGGATCTCACTGAGTTGCAAAGGGACTCACTAAGTAGTTGAGGCTATCCATGTATCTCAAAGCAACACCTTTAGCCCTTTTATTTATTTATTTATTTATTTATTTTTGTTTATTAATAAAGGGTCTTGATAAGTTTCTGAGACTGGATCTCAAACCTGTCTGAGGCTCCCAAGTCGTGCCATTTCAGGCATATACCACAATGTCTGGCACAGGCCCATATATATATATATATATATATATATATATATATATATATATTATTTTCAAACTGGGTCTTTATTTTGAAACTGGGTCACGTTAAACTGCTGAGGTTGATGTTGAACTTATGATCATCATATCTCAGTCTCCCAGGTACTGAGATGACAGGTGTGTACCACCATGCCCAGATTCTTACTATGTTTTAAAAGTGAAAACACCCTTGCAGGATCATAGGCATGCTTTTGGCCATTTTATAGAAGAGAAACAAATATTCAGAGTGGTACAGTAACCTGATGAGGTAACAAATCAAAGTTCAAACCTGGGTTGAAATTCAGGTTCATTTGATTTAAAAAGTCCACATTCTCTTGAGCTTAATATAAATTAATTACTCTCAAAGGTGTATAGTGTATTTTTTATCTCTTTAATTTTTAGAACTCATGCAGTCAGCACAGTAAAAATAAAAAGCAGAGAAAACTTCCATAAAAAACATGGACACAAGCATCATTTAGAAATCCAGCATTATTTAGAAATTTATGGTGTTGCATATATCTACAGTTGTCTGTGCCCTAGGCACAAAAAAAAAATGTTTTTGCATGTCACACGATGTCTACACAATGAAACCAGGATGGAAAATTGATCCAAATTTAGGACCAAAGATACCAAGCAGGAGAATTTTGGTCATGGTTGATATTCAGAATAGGAATAATTACTGGCCCATTTACTGGCACAAGACAAATATGCATGCAGGTCATATCTGTGCCATTTGTATTTTGTAAGTAATTGAACCAGACAAGTGACTACACTGTTACTTTTTAAATAATGTGTCTTTCAAGACATTTTAAATAAATTCATGTAATATATTAATTGGTTAAAATTATTGTTTTCAGAGTTCACAGTGATTGTATTGCCCTGATCCCAGATATCTTAAATAATGACAATTAATTTTAGATGTAAGAACATACACAGACCAAAAAATTCAGTCAAATTTTATATAGAGAAACAAAAGTCCCAGAATACCAAAGCAATTGTCAGCAATAAGACCCATGCAGGAGGCACCACAATTACTGACTTTAAATTATGCTACAGAGGTATAGTAATAAAAACGCATGACATTGGCACAAGAACAGACACATAGACCAGTGGAACAGAAGATACAGTAACAAATCCACATACTTATAGCCAATTGACTTTTTTCATCCAAGGATGCCAGACGCATAAGTTGAAGAAAAGACAGTTTCTTTAACAAATGGTGTTGACAAACCTGATTATACAGTTGTAGAAAAATGGAATTGAATCTTCACCTCTCACCCTGCACAGGAATAAACTCAAGATGGATTAAAACCTGAAGCTACTAGAGGAAGGAATAGTTCAACATTTCAACAAATAGGCAAAACTTTCTTAACAAGATCTCTAAAGTTCAGAAAATTAAAACAAAAATTAACAAAGACAGATAGCATTAAGTTAAAAATTGTCTGTTCATCAAAGGGAACCATTAAGAATCTAAAGAGAAATCCTACAGAATGGAAGTTCTTTGTCAGTTATCTCTCTGATAAAGGAAAAACAACTAAATTAAAACAAAATACATTAAAATTAAAAATTAAAAACATTAAAAAACAAAAATAAAAATTAAAAAAAAATAAAAAACAAAAAACAAAAAAACAAAAAACATTAAAATTAAAAATTAAAGACATTAAAATTTAAAAACAAAAAATTAAAACAACTAAATTAAAACAACTAAATTAAAACAAATTAAAAACAAAGAACTTAAATTATATTACACTAGAAAAGCAAATAACTCCATTAGGAAATGGCCCATTAAATTCAATAGACACATCACAAAGAAGAAATAAAAATGTCCAATCGGAATATGAAAAAATGTTAAACATCATTAGCAATCATTGAGATGAAAATCAAAACTACACTGAGATTCCATCTAATCCTGATCAAAATGGCAATCATCAAGCAGTCAAAACATAAAAAATGTTGGTGACAATGTGGGGAAATTGGAACTCTGCTACACTGTTGGTGGAATTGCAAAGTAATACAGCCACTATGGAGATCAATGTGAAGAATTTTCTGAAAATTGGGAATGGATCCACAATATGATTAGACTATAGCACTCCTGGGTATCTTTCCAAAGGGGACAAAAATCAGAGTACTACAGTAATGTATGCATGTTCATAGCAGTACAATTCACAATAGCCAGATATGGAACCAGTGTAGGTGTCCATAAACAGATGATTAGATTACAAAATTGTGGAGAATGCACACAATGGAATTCTACTCAGAAATAAATAGGAACAAAATTATGTCATTTTCAGGAAAATAAGAGGACATCAAGAATATTATATTATGCTAGATTAGGCAGTCCCAGAAAGTGAAGGATCATATGTTTTCTCTAATATTCAGAAGCTATGGAGCAATGAGGATACCAAAGGGACTCCAGAAAATGGAGGAGAAAACTCAGTGGATCCAGTGAAGTGGTCTAAGTACAGGGGAAGTGAAGAATGAGGTTCTTTGAAGAAATTACTACCATAGGCTATGTTTACATATGTGAAAATACCACTGACAATCTCAGTATTCTGTAAAAGGAGTTGGGGGAGATTGGAGGTATCAGGGATAGACACCAAATGCTGTTTTTATGTATGTAACTATCAACATGATTTTCATTATGATGTGAGACTATAATGCACCAATGAAAGTTTAAATTTTAACTTGCACTATAACACTTTCATGGAGTGGGATTGGCAGAGATTTTTCACAATTATCAAGACTGTCAGGACTTCCGGGAAGATGGCGACCGAGAAAATCGGGGCTTAAGAGCCCCGCTAACAACAAATCTCCATTACCACAAAATCAGCGCCTTTCAAAGCCAGAAAACAACATCACCAGAGAAACAAAAAAAATCACCAGGCTCCAGAGAGAAAGCGGACTGAGAACAGAGCCACAGAGGAGATCCTCATGCGCAAGGACGCTGCAGCGGCAGCAGCACCATACTGCCGGTGGCACCGGCGAATTCACAGGACAGCCAAAGTAAGCCGAGGGGAGCTGCTGCGGAACAGCCAGGTGGGATTTCTCGGTGCAGAGGGCATCTAAAGCTCCCAGTGGCGGAGCTCAGCACACGCTGCAGGGATTCAGAGTGGAAATCAAAACCAAGAAAAAAAAACGCCAGCCCCATAGCCAAGGGCGTAGCAGCGGCGCCATATTGCCACCGGCGGCAACAGCACCGAATTCACTGAATTCAGTACAGCCACATCTGTGTATTCAAGAACAGTGAGTCAAATTGCGGGCCACAGCGGAGAAATCCCAGTACTGTACTCACTGGGACTTGACCCAGTGGGAGAGGGGTGGTGGCAGTGATATCACACTATAGGAGAACGTGCAACTTGGCACCCCCCACAGTCTAAAGCAGCCTCTATCGACTCTCTGGGTCAGAGACTCTGTGATACAACCCAGTAAAGGAGTAGTGGGGTCTGAGATACTACTGACTCGAGATCCAGAGCACCTTAAGTGAAGTCATAGTGACCCAAGGGAAGAACCCAGAGAAGGCACAAACTTCCGAAATCATGGGAAAGAGGAATAACACTGGAGCAATGAATGCCCACAACCCCACAACATCAGAACCCGATAAAACAGAAAATCAGAGATTTCTAGAAGATCAAATCAGGAAAAGAACTGTAGAAATAATAGAGGTGCTTCGAAAAGAACTCAGAGAGAGCCAAAAAGAGATAAAGGATGCAATTAATGAAGTAAAGGCCTCAATTCAAAGCACAAACAACCGATTAGAACACATGGAGAACAGAATCTCGCTCTTAGAAGATGATCATTCCAAAAATGAATGCATAGTTTCTAATCTAGAAAAAAATATCCGACAGCAGGAATCTGATATTGAAGAAATATGGGCCCATTTTAAGAGAGCTAACCTAAGAATAATTGGAATAGAGGAGGGAAAAGAAAGTGAAACCAAAGGGATCAACAATCTCTTCAAGGAAGTAATAGCAGAAAATTTTCCAGACATAGAGCAAGAGGTCGATACGCAGGTCCAGGAAACGTATAGAACTCCCTTTAGACAGGATCGGAGAAGAGGATCCCCACGCCACATAATTGTCAAAACGACCAATGTGGAAGCCAAGCAGAGAATCTTAAAGGCAACAAAAGCAAAGGGCTAAGTGACATTCAGAGGCAAACCAATTAGAATCACTCCAGACTTCCCAAACCAAGTTATGAGAGCCAGAAGGTCTTGGAGTAACATATTCCCAATTTTGAAAGAAAACAACTTCCAGCAAAACTTTCTATCAAATTAGATGGAGAAATAAGAAGCTTCCATGACAAACAGAAACTGAAAATTTATGTCTTCAAAACCAGCACTAGAGAAAATACTCAAAGAGATTAACTACAAAGAAGAAATAGGTAACACACACCAGAACAAGACAAACAAGATTTTCCATCCAACAGACAACTAAGATTGGTTATCTGTGGAGATTAATTATTTATGTTAGTCTTTTACCTATCTCTAAAGTGTATTGTTTGCCTTTATTGTTGTTAATTTTTAGGATTTCTAGTTGGAACATTAATATACCTTCAGATATAGCATTTTGAAATATTTTATCCCATTCTATTAGTAACTGTTAACTCTGTTTACATTTTCTTTGGATATACAATATGTGTTTTATTTTTTAGGGAGTTTGTATACTCTTCTGTTGCCTGTGCCATTGAAATCATAACCAAGAAATCACTGCCAATTTCAATGTTGTGAGGTTTCATGACCCAGATTTTCTCCTAAAAGTTTATAGTCTTAAGATTTATATTTAGGTCTTTTATCTATTTTGAGTTAATATTTGTATATGGGATTAGGTAAGGGTCCAATTTTATTCTTTTCCATGTAATTATTATTTTTCAACAATATTTAGTTAAAAGATTATTTTTTCCACCACCAAATGTTCGTGGAACCCTTGTCAAAAATAACTTGACAATATAGGGAAGAATTTAGCTCTAGGCTTTTATTTAACTCCAATGGTTTATATATCTGCCTTTAGAATAGTACTACACTGTTTAAATTATTGTAGCTTTATATGGTTTGAAATCAGAAAATATACATCTTCTAGCTTTGTTCTTTTTCAAGATCACTGTGGGTACCTAGAGTCCATATTCCATATTAGGATAGATTTTTTTCTGAAAAATAAATATATAAATATATGATAGTTTCACCTAAAAAATAGAAAAAATAGATTCTCTGGTAAGAAAGAAAGTAAAAGGAAATATTGAAATGTTATCTTTAAGTCATCAAAAGCTTGGTATCAGACAAATGAAACTGTTATGTGAGATTATCATTTTTAATTTTTGATAAATTGCTATAATACTAGATGTCAATCACTAAGCCAAGCATGGGAGGGAGGGATAGGGAGAGAATGGGGTGGGGATCGGGTGGGGGCTGACTGGGCAATGCGTGCATGTATGTCTACAAAAGTATGTATCCCACTATGATGTATGAATACAGTGCACCAATTAAAAAAATTTTTTCAAAAAAAAATAAATAAACAATTTATTAAAAAAAAGACTATCATACTCGAGAACAAGAATACTTAAGCAATAACTTCTTACAATATAACACTGCACCTTCCTATATGCCCTGCTGATATTCCCAAAAGCACTTTTTGTTTCATGTTCTGAATCTATTTACAGTATAACAAATATTACCTGTCAAGAATTTTATATTTATCTAGAAAGTTGTCAGTTTCTTTCAGATTTTCCATTTTGTTGGAGTATAGTTTTTCTAAGTAGTTTCTGGTAATCCTTTGAATTTCTACACCATCAGTAGTAATATTTTATTTTTCATCTTTTATCTTCATCATTTGGATTGATTCTCTCTTTTTTGGTTAGGTTGGCTAGTGGTTTTTCTATCTTATTAATTTTTTCAAGAAACCAACTTTTTGTTTTGTTGATTTTCTCTATTGATTTTTTGTTCTCTATTTTGTTGATTTCTACTATGATTTTAATAATTTTCTGTCTTCTACTGGTTTTGGAGTTAGATTGTTTCTGTCTCTCAAGGGCTTTTAGGTATGTCATTGTGTTATTTAGTTGCTGATTTTCTGTTCTTATGTGAGCACTCAGTGGTATAAATTTTCCTCTTAATACTGCCTTCAAAGTATCCCAGAGGTTTTGATATGTTGTATCTCTACTTTTGTTTGTTTCTAGAAATTTATTGATTTCATGTCTTACTCCTTCTATAGCCCATTATTCATTAAACAGTGTGGTGTTCAGTCTCCACATGTTTGTATGGTTTCTTTAGATCTTCTTATAGTTGATTTCTAGTTTCATGCTATTATTATCAGAATACACATGTTTTGACAAAGGGGCCAATGATATACACTGGAAAAATGATATGTTCAGAAAATGGTGTTGGCAAAACTGGCTACGCATAGCAGAAAAATAGAAATTAATCCCACTTTCTCACCCTGCACAAACTTCCTTTCAAGATGGCTCAAACACTTGGAAATTACACCAGAGACCTTGAGTATCCTTGAAGAGGGCATAGGTTTTTAGGACCACAAAGGCACAAGAAACTAAAAGAAAAATCAATACTTGGAATTTCAGTAAATGTAAGAGCTTCTGTTTAGCAAAGGAAACTATCAAGAACCTCAACTGAGATCCAACAGAATGGGTGAAGATTTTTGCCAACTACTCCTCTGACAGAGGACTAATATCTAAAGTATACAGAGAACTCAAGAAAGTCAAGACTAAAAACAATAACCCAATCAAAAATGGGCAAGTGAACTAAATAGTTTATTTTAGGAAGAAATCCAAAAGGCCAATAAATTAATGAATAAATGCTCAACATCATTAGCAATCAGAGAAATGCAAATCAAAACTACCCTGAGATTCTACCTAATGTCAACTAGAATAGCAATCATTCAAAACACAGACAACACCAAATGCTGGTGAGGATATGGAGAAATGGGAACTGTACTACATTGTTGGTGGGATTGCAAATTAGTGCATCCACTTTGGAAGACAGTATGGCAGAATCTTAGAAGAATGTGAATGAATTTACCATATAACCCAGCAATACCATTCCCCAGTATCTATCTAAAAGAAAGAAAACCAAACTACCAAACTAATGTATGTGTATCTAGGTTCATAGCTGCACAATTCAGCATTACTAAACTATGGAACCAGCCAAGATGTCCATCAATAGATGAATGGATTACAAATCTGTGGGATATTTACAAAATGTAATTTTATTCAGCCATTAAGAAAAACATGATTACTTCATTTACTTGAAAATGGATGGAACTGGAGAACATTATGCTAAGTGAGATTAGTCAGTCATAAAAAATAAGAAGTTGGATGCTCTCCCTGATATGTGAAAGCTAGGGAGAAAATGGGTCATAGGAGGAAATCTATATGAAGAAGGAGATTCTATAGATGAGCAAATAAGGCAACCTAACTGAAGGGATGGGAGGGGGGAAGAGGGAAAATCTCTAATGCCCATGATGTACTTTAATAAACATATCAATATCAATCACTTAGCCAAACATGAGAAGGAAGGAGGGTGAGGAAATGGGGTGAGAACTGGGTAAGAGCTAATTTAGTGATATGTTTCTCATTAGTTGTAACTTAGACAAATTGTGTACAATTAATCCTCAATCTTTCCTCATGAAATAGTTTTTATCCAAGACCTTCGCATGCTATCAGTATAGAGTATGGCATTTTCCAAGTTTTCCCCAGGCTTTTGTTAGAAGGTGCTCTGAGACAATAAGACAAACCAAACCCTTTTTAGTTTTTGCATGCTGAACTTTTTTTTCTTTCTGACACATAATAATCATGCACATTTATGAGGGTACTTCATAATTTGATGCATACATATTAAGTATAATCTAAGATAGAGCAATTAGTATTTGTCTCCTCAAATATCATTTCTTTAATTAAATCCTTTTAGTTCTTTATAAAACATATAATAAGATTTTGTGAATTGCATTTACCCTTGTGTACTATAGAACATTAGAACTTATTTCTCCTATACGATTATATTCTGTTACCCATTATCCCATCTCCATCTACTCTCCCAGTCTCACCTCTTCAGGCCTCTAGTAATCACTAATATAGCTTCCACATATGTACAAGAACATGTTATTATTGTCTTTCTGTGCCATGTTTATTACATTTTACCACAAATGACAAGAATTCATTATTTTATTCCTTTTTCACATATATCCAGCCATGCTTGTTATATATTTACTCTTTAACTTATACCATGTACACCAGAAGATTATTGCTCTCAGTAGCTCCAACTCACCATATCTGCTTTAGCATTCATTTTTCTGCCTGTGAAAGTGCTTTACTTGAATGCTTATGGAGATTTTCTATGTCCTTATCCTTAGATGGTTTAGTCTCTCTTTATCCTCCATACTATACCTACTTCACTTAGTATGATTGCAGCTAGACCAACTCTCCCACCTGCCACTTTAAGCCCTGTGGCATTGGGCATATTACTTAGACTGTCTCATTTTCATCAGTAAAATGAGGATAATAAAAATTCCAAAACTTATTAATATATTCTAGAGATTGAATAAATTTATATATTAAAGCATTCAAAGTAGTGCCTGACTCAAATTGAGTGCTATATGTAATATATATATATATATATATATATATATATATATATATATATATATATTCTTTTGCTTTACAAAACCACCTTATTTTCAAGAGCTATTATACGCACATGACATACTCCACTACTTAAACTAGGGCCTCTAGTATTATTTTATCTTGGGGCTACATTAATTGTAATAGATATACCATATATTTTGTATGAATATCCAAAACTGTTTTGAATATGACATATGTATGCTTACAATAGGTAATTTTCAAGTTAAATTTTAGTGGCTTATACAACTGTCATTTTTTCATTTAATTTCATCTCACAAAATATTCATAATTGGCTTAGATCTCTGCACCAAAAGTAAATGTCAGATAAGGAGAAGTGAATATGAGTTCATTAGTACACTAACAAAAGGTCATTGCTAAGCTATAAGTGGCAAGTGGCTTGTAGACATTAATTTACAGAACTCTGGTTTAATACTCCAGAAGACTAAGCTCAACATGTATTTGAATAGACTTTTCCTTAGAAGGAAAAAATTCTGTCATGTTAGAGAAAAAAAATCACAGAATTAAGTGACTTTCCTGAAATCATACAGTTACTTATAAACCAAGCGAGGAAGGACTATAAACAAAATCTCTTTCTCAATGAATCAATGTATTATACCTATATTCTTAAATCCTACTTGTAATACAGTGAATACATCCAATGTAACACCTATTATCTTCTTGAACATACACAATTAGTTGGATTTATAACCAAGTCTTAGAAGGTTTATATTTGGCATGAATAGATGTCAAAAGACTGTTCTATCTTCTATCAAGCTTAATTTCGGTGATAACTTGTGTTTTTGGGATAGTCTTTAAACCTAAACCATAAAAAAGGTGGAAATTTTTAGACATCAGTTAGGACAAATGGAGAAATACTCATTAACCAGAATATATTGTGGTTTTCCTCAAATGGCAACACTCAGAGGGCAAAATGCTTCCCTATCCTCTATGGCTTTTCCTCAAAGAATGAGTCAAATCTTTTCATTCACCAATAGTAAACCAACAGTATATACTCTAATCACCCTGCTAGTAATTATGTATACAGACCTTAATTTAAGCTTCCAGTAATAAGTCAAGGAAAAACAGACATAAGTAAATCTGTACCAATTGAAAATGTGTATGCACAAAATGATTTTACCCAGGGTGAAGATAACCAGATTCTGTTATTTAGTGGTCAACCAAAACAAAATGATCAGATGCCTAAAAGTACAGTGATTCTGGATTAAATTGCAGTTTTTATCGCAAATTAAGCAATGAATCATTATTGTGATTCTAGTTTTCATTTTGCATATTAGAGGATACCATCTGTTTAGAGGGCATTTATAAAAGTACTGAAGCTTTTCTTATTAATCTAATCAGAATGACTATTTCTTTGAAATTCCCACTTAATAGGTATAAAATGAACTAATAGTAATTTGAAATAATTGTAGCTAAATTTTTCAAGATGCAATGTATAAAAACATACCACAGCCAGGTGTGGTGCCACACGCTTGCAATCCCTGTGCTTTGGGAGGCGGAGACAGGAGGATTGCACAGGTTCAAAGCCAGCCCCTCTGGCTTAAGAGACCCTATTTCCAAATAAAAATATTAAACGGGTCTGGGAGTGCATCCCGGAGGTAGAAGGGTTTCCAGGAACCCCAGTACCACCAAAAAAAAATACTCATTGTCACAGGACCATCAAAGTTTAATTGATCTAATTCACATTTCATCAAACTGTGCATTATAAATCTGTCTTTCTTTGACCAAATGATTGCAATCTTGTTACTTGTATTCATACATGTCAGTGACATAAAAAAAGGTTCTGATATTAAAGTTTTGTGGTATTTGAAAAATTTTCCTCTCATTAACTGATCAACTACTAATAAACCTCAGGGCAGTATTTAGAAGAGCCCTTCCAGATATTAATTTTAATACTTAATTTGGTATTTGTGATCTTGTATTCTTTCCTTAAAATGGGCTTCCAAATTGTATAAATCCCAGGCTCCAAAAAAACCTGGATCTTCACCTGTATGCATGTGTTTTAGAAAGAGAAGATGGTCACAAAGAAAAGCTGTAGAACATAGGACAGTAAAAATAAATAAATTGGAACACTATGGATGTCAGAATCATAAAATGTCATGCTAGAAATTCTATTCCTCTGCCTCATCATCAGTATCTCTCTAATACTTAGATTGAAATTCCTACAAATTGAAGAAATAAAAATTCTATTTTCTGGAAAAACCCATTCCTAAGCTTAGTATAAGAAACTCCCATCAGAACACTTGATCTCTATTGCCACAAAATTAGCGCTTTTCATAGCCAGAAAACACTATCAGCAGAGATGTAAACAAAAGGGACAAAGAAAAAGAAGACTAGAAGAACAACTAGAGACTACCAGAAAAGAAACTGGCCTTTATCACAGCGGCAGAGCCATGCCAGCGCCATCTTGCCTCACAGCACCAGGCTTCAGAGAGTAAAGGTAAACAAGGAGCTGAAGTGAGCAGCTGCAGATCATTCGGGTGTAATCCAGTAGCTTTTTCAGTGCAAAGAATGTCTAAAATTCCCAGTGGCCAAGCTCATCATGCCCTCCAGGGGCTCAGAATGGAACTCACAACCAGAAAAGAAATATGCCAGCTCCAAGCTAGAGGGCATGACAGTGGCGCCATATTGCCAGCAGTGGTGGTGAATTCACCATGGCCGTGAGCTCCAGATCAGCATTCACAATAACCATAAGTGAAATTGTGGCCCCTAAAGGAGAAATCCCAGCAGTGCACCCCCAGGGACTTGCACAGCTTTAATAATCTCCCTGGGTCTGAGATTTTGCAGTCCAACTCAGTGAAGAAGTAGTGGTGGCAAAGATACCAAATCCTAGTTGCAGTTCCCCATGGGAAAATGCCCAGCTCAGCATCCCCATGGTCTCACACAACCTCTATTAGCTCCTTGAGTCAGAGACTTTGTGATATAACCCAGCAAAGGAGTAGTGGCAGCTGAGATTACCACAAACTCGAGTTCCAGAGCACCCTAAGTGAAGTCGTGGTGACACAGGGAAGAACCTAGAGAAGGCACAAACATCTGAAATCATGGTAGAGAGGAACAACAATAGAGCAATGACAACCTATAACCCCACAATATCAGAACCTGATAACACAAAAATTCAGAGATTCCAGAAGATCAAATCAGGAATATAAATATAGAAATAATACAGGACCTTCAAAAAGAATTTAGAGCGAGTCTAAAAGAAATAAAGGATGCAATCATTGAAGTAAAGGCATCAAATCAAACTATAAACAATTGCTTAGACTATATGGAGAACAGAATCTCTCTCCTAGAAGATGATTACTCCAAAAACAAACACATAATTTATAATTTAGAAAAAATTTGACAGCAGGAATTTGACATTGAAGAAATATGGGCCCATTTTAAGAGAGCTAACCTGAGAATAACTGGAATAGAGGAGGGAAAAGAAGGTGAAACCAAAGAGATCAATAATATCTTCAAAGAAGTAATAGCAGAAAATTTTTCAAACATAGAGCAAGAGGTCAGTACACAGGTCCAGGAAACTTATAGAACTCCCTTTAGACAGAATCAGAGAAACAGTTCCCCATGCCACGTAATTGTCAAAATGACCAATGTAGAAGCAAAGTAGAGAATCTTAAAGGCAACTAAAACAAAAGGCCAAGTGACATTCAGAGGCAAAACAATTAGAATCACTCCAGACTTCCCAAACCAAGTCATGAAAGCCAGAAGGGATTGGAGTAACATATTCCAAACTCTGAAAGAAAACAACTTCAGCCCCAAATTTCCTACCCAGCAAAACTATCTTTCAAATTAGATGGGGAAATAAGAAGCTTTCATGCAAACAGAAACTGAAGGAATTTATGCCTTCAAAACCAGCATTAGAAGCCAGGTGTGGTGGCGCACGTGCTTTGGAGGCAGAGACAGGAGGATAGCGCTGGTTCAGAGTCAGCCTTGCTAGTTTAAGAGACCCTGTTTCTACATAAAAAGTAAAAAAAATAGGTCTGGGAGTGTAGCCCATGGGAGTGTATCCCAGAGGTAGAAAGGCTTCCAGGAACCCCAGTAACACACACACACACACACACACACACACACACACACACACAGAAAAATAAAAGAAACAAAAACAAAACAAAACAAAATCTGTTAGAGAAAATACTCAAAGAGATTAGCTACAAAGAAGAAATAGGTAATACACACCAGAACCATAGAAACAAGGTTTTTCATCCAGCAGACAACCAAGCAAAGAAGAATAAACAGTATTTCAGACAGAAATAAAATCTTAACTTGTTAGGAATTGAAAGTAATCTCTCAATAATCACACTGAATGTAAATATGTAAATGCCCTCAATTTCCTAATAAAAAGATATAAAGTGTCAAAATGGATTAAAAACCAGAATCCATCCATCTGCTGCTTACAAGAAACACACTTTACAAGTAAAGATAGTAACAAACTCAAGGTAAAGGTCTGGAGCCATGTAATTCGTGCTAAGTAGCCATCCTAACAAATATGAAGTAGTATTTCACTATACTTTTTATTTATATTTCCTTAATAATTAGTTATATTATGAAAATAATAAATGATATTTATGTGCTTATTGGTCATATAAAAATCTTTGGAGATTCATTAACTATTTTAATCTTTTACCTATTTCTGAACTGTATTGTCTGCTTTATTGTTGCTAATTTTTAGGATTTCTATTTGGAATATTAATATACCTTCAGATGTAACATTTGGAAATATTTTATCCCATTCTATCAGTAACTTTTAATTCTGTTTACATTGTCTTTGGATGTACACTTTTTTATCCATAATGGAGTTTGTTTATTCTTTTGTTGCTTGTGCATTTGGAATCATATCCAAGAAATCACTGCCAATTTCAATGTTGTGAAGTTTTATGACCCAGGTTTTCTTCCAAACATTTATAGTCTTAAGATTTACATTTAGGCCTTTTATCTATTTTGAGTTAATATTTGTATATGGTGTTAGGTAAAGGTCCAATTTTACTCTTTTTCATGTAATTATTTTCCAACAATATTTAGTGAAAAGATTATTATTTCCTTCATACAATGTTCTTGGAAACCTTGTCAAAAATAACTTGACCATATATGGAATAAATATAAATAAAGAAAAGAAAGAAAGAAAGAAAGAAAGAAAGAAAGAAAGAAAGAAAGAAAGAAAAGGAACTCCCATCAGGCATAGTATTTTAAAATGTTTCTAAATGAATGTTATATCCTAAATTGTCATCCAAATTAATATTGTTTATGTATACTTCAGAAAGAATAAAATAAGTAACCATTAAAAAACAAGTTACTAAAGGACACAGATTTGGTGCTATATCACCAAATTAATATAATATTCTGGCTAATAAGAATCCGTTTGGTTCCACTGTTTTGTTGCAAAAAAAAATCAGGTGTAGTTGTAGTTGGATTTTATGACTATATATATTTTGACTACCACATTGTGGCTTGAGTACAGTTGAAAAATAATCTATTCCTGACAATCAAGACAGTGCATTATCATCACTAGCCAGCCCTGCATCCCTAAAACCAAGTGTTTAAAGCACACCAGTGACTCATTCAGCTTAAGCAAAAAAAAAAAAAAAACCAGTTTCACCAATTAATTTCAATTAAAAGACCCCCTACATAAACATTACTACAACAGTTTTTTATTTACAAAACACTTGAAGCATGTTCTAGTTCATTGTTTCTCTTGAATACGCAGAACAACCAGTTACTTATCTGCACTCCTTATAATAGGAGGTAGTTTGGAAAAAAACTAATTATTTAAAAAGTAGTATTGAAACACAAAATTTCAACATTTCTGATACATTTTTTGTGATATAAACTGAACTCACAGGGAGTCAACTAAATAACTAAATCTATTCGCTTTTGGGGATGCATTGAAGAATGAAGGAGATAAGTACAAAACATTATTTTTTAAAAGTGTTAGTTTTACTCATATATTTTCAGGCTGTTCACCAACTAAAAATCTTCCCCTGACTCCAGCCAAAAAATCCAACAGTTTCTTTGAATATAGTAGTAAGCTTAGATGTGAGATGTCTTAAACAGTTTGCTGAGAAACTGAAGTGTTTGAGCCTTCATAGGCATTCCTAATGATAAAGAAAATATCCTTGATATCTACACTATGTGTCTGTCATATCCATAGAAGTCTTAAATTGTCCCTTGCTGCTCTCTTCTATATAACGCCACATCTATTGGATAATGTCTAGCATTGAGACCAAGGTTGGGATTCAATTTTCAAATGGGCCAGTTATCTTCTCTGTTCCATGGATACAGAAGAAAAACTAACTCCAACCAATAGATCCAGAGATATATGCTAAAGATCACAAAGGAATTGGCAAGGTCATTTCTTTTATAAACAAAATTAATTCTTTCTGCTGACTTTATTAGGGACATGGAATGGCATAAGAAGAATACATATAAATAAATGAGGTCAATAAAAAGTAAGCATTATTTATTTATTTATTTAATTTATTTATTTATTTATTTTGGTGGTCCTGGGAATGGAACCCAAGGGCCTTATACCTCCGGGCTACACTCCCAGACTTATTTTATATATTTTATTTGGAAACAGGGTCCCTTAAACCAGCTGAGGCTGGCTTCAAACCTGCCCAGTCCTCCTGTCTCAGCCTCCCAAGCCCTGGGATTACAAGCATGCGCCACCACCCCTGGCAGTAAGCATCATTTAACAGAGATATTCTGAGAAAGGGTATGCATATCTGTGGGAATAATTAAGTGCTGACTCTTCCAAAACAGCAGTAATTTTTTTTACTCCCTTACCAAAGTTTTCTATTTAGTAGATATTTACAATCTTTATATACTTCTGCTTTTAAAGGCTACAAACTGACTTTGATAAAATGGGATACATTTATTTCCTGTACATCTATTGAAATTTATTTCACACATAACAAGGAGTAGCATACTGAGAAAGTGAAGCTGGGTGTGGTGGCACACACTTATAATATCAGCATTTGGGAGGCTGAGACAGGAAAGATTGCCATTCACAAACAGCCTCAGCTACTTAGTGAGGCCTTTTTCAGCTCAGTGAGACCCTGTTTCAAAATAAAGAATAAAATATTGGGCTGGAACTGTGGGTGTGTAGCTCAGAGGTAGGATGCCTCTGTGTTCCATCCTCAGCACCAAAATAAATAAATAAATAAATAAATAAATAAATAAATAAATAAATAAAAGTGATATATTCACTTCCCAGATACAAAGAAAGAAAACACAATAGTGGAAAGACTGTGGAACAAACCACTAGGAAAATACATCATATCCTTGACACAGTAAAGGTGCTATATTATTTCAAGTAATAAATTGGCAGAAAGACAACATTGTTCATGTACAAATGATAAGGTGCCATGTTGGGGCAGGAACAGAGCATGTTGCAAAATCCCCAGACAAAATGGTATTTGGTAAAGAGTGGGGTGTATGTGTCCCTCCTTTGCTCTAAAGGAGTCAGCTTGTACCAGCTCAAGCTGTTTGCTCTTTAACCTTCTGGATGCCAGGGCATTATCTTAAAAAGGCCCTGTTAACTCAGAGGGCTAAGGAACCAGTGCTGGATTTAGTCTTTTCCTTTATCATCCACGTCAATAGTTAGAATGAGGTGCATGTGATCTTTCACATACTTGGTCACACAACTTCCAGATGCCTCTTGACCTGAAGCTTCTTACTCCCTACATCCATCGAATCTTTAGCTTTTTGGCAACACATGGTACAACAGGCCAGGCAGTCCTGGAACTTCTCCAACTTGCTGGTCACCAAGGTCTGGCCTTGAGCCAGAGGCACATGGCAGCACTCTATTCACTGATGCACCCACTGCAGGGATGTCTGGTTGTCATCACAGCAGGTGGCACTGCAGCAGAACATGAGTCCTTCTATATTCTGTATGTTCTCTTTTTTTGCATTCTTCACCATGTACCACCATCTGCACCTGGAGCTGCTATGATGACCCCATACTGCTTCAGCACTGGTGCTCATGTGATAAAATAAAATGGGATCCTAAAGGGTATCGAGACTAAGAAACATTGTTGCCTTTAAAACCAATTTTTAGAAATATCTAAATTTTAGTAGCTCTGAATTATTAAATATTTTAAGTATTCACCGTGTTTTGAACTTACTCAGCACAATATGGGTGATTAATGTTTATATAGCAACAATATTAATATTGTTTTTTCACTTTTAGCTCAGAATTGAAAACCTATAAGCATCCATAATAAATAATATATATTAGTTACTAGACTGTAAGTGTTCACTCTAATTTATTTTAGAGATGCCAGCTGATTTTATTATTCTACCTTTAAAAATAAATCATCAAAGAAAATTTTCATGAAAATATACTGCTAAATATCTGAACATGTTAAATGAGAAAGCACTAATTCTTAATTCAAATAATGTAAACTCACAAGCATATTTCAGAAATTAGTGGCAATTAAAACTGAATTACATTATTATATGCACTGTGAGTGAATGGTATCACAGAAAAAAGGACCCTATAAAGAAATTTCTACTCATTTTGCATTAGCCACTAATCATCACTAAACTACAGTATATTTATGTATCCTCTCTCAAATAGCAAGCTTGGCGCATAGTCAAGTACTGTCAGTTATATGAATTCAAAAGTGACTTTCTAAATCCAACTCCAAATCAGAAGCTACCTTTTATGTTTTGGTTATACTTAATGAGGATTTTAATCTCCACCTTTATTTTTTAGGTTAATTGTAACCCAGGGAATACTAGTTACCTTTTGACACTTCCTAAAATTACTTCTTAACTGGAAGGCATATACTTAAACTGAAGTCAAGAGGGTCAGGAGGAAAAGCAATAGCTTCAGGCCATGAAGGGTAGGAAATATTTCAAGCAAAGCCACTTAGCAAAACCATTAGCTAGAGGGCATTGTGTCAAATTTAAAGGAAAACAAAGTTCCTGACAATTTCTGCAATCTTTCCCACAAGCAATATGTACTTTCTGCAATCAAGATTTCCATTTTCTAAGGCAAGAAAAGTGACCTCATGAAAATTAGGAGAAAAACCAGTACAGTAGTTGGTTTTAAGATGTTTGAAGTGTTCTGAAATTGTGGTGATGGTTTCACACATCTGTGAATATACTAAAACAACAATGAAAGGTTCATTTATATGCTTAAATTATATGGTTGTGTAATTGTATCAATAAGGCTATCATAAAAATGTAGGCAAGAAGTAAATGTGTTTCAGGACAGGAAAAGAGGTCTTAAATGATAGTTCTTGAGTTTTTAGCATTTGGTACCTTGGAAAAATTTCTTAATATCATTTACATAAAACTTTCCCTTTTAAAGTGTGTAATTCAAGCCGGGCTTGGTGGTGCACGCTTGTAATCCCCGTGCTTGGGAGGCTGAGACAGGAGGATCGCATGGGTTTGAAGCCAGCCTAAGCTACTTAGTGAGGCTTTCAGCAACTTAGTGAGACCCTGTTTCCAAATAAAATATAAAAAAGGTCTGGGAGTATAGCCCGGAGGTAGAAATCCTCTGGGTTCCGCCCGCAGTACCACCAAAAATAAATAAATAAATAAATAAAGTGTGTAATTCAGGGTTTTTTTTTGGGGGGGGGATTGAACCCAGGAACATTCTACCTTTCAGCTGTACTCCTAGTCCTATTTTATTTTATTGTGCAACAAAGTCTTACTAAGTTTCTATGATCACTATAAACCTCTAATCCTCTTGCTCAGCCTCTCAAAGACTGGTATTACAAGTTTACAAGTGTGCACCATTTTATCTGGATTTTTTGTTGTTTTAGTTTGCATTTTCTTGATGGGTAATGATATTGAGCTTTACTTCATGTGCTTACTTGTTAGTTGTTTATCTTGTTTAGGAATATTTTGCCCATTTCTGTCATATTTATTGTCCCATTCTTGACTTGTACCATTTCTTTATGTACTCTAGATATATATTCTTTATATGGTTTGAAAATATTTTCTCCCATTCTTTGGGTTACCATTTTACTTTTTTATATATTTTTTCTCTTTCCTCCATCTTTTATTAGTATCATTATTACTACTAACTATAGAAAATAAAAAGTGCTCATTAGAAATACCAGTATGGGCTGCGTGTGGTGGTGCATGCTTGTAATCCCAGCATTTCAGAGGCTGAGATAGAAGGATCGTGATTTGCAGGCCCTTTGAAACTCAGTGCAACCCTATTTTAAAATAAAGAATAAAAAATAGGGCTGCGATTGTAATTTGGAGGTAGAATGCCCCTGGTTTCCATCTCCAGTACTGAAAAAAAGAAAGAAAAGATATACCACTATGATGACATTCTTAGCATTCTTATTCATATTTTCTTATAATTTCTAAATGATTCTGACATAGGTAACACAAGCAGGTTACTCCAGAACCTGACAAATGGAGAAATACAGAATCTTAAAAGTGACAGCAGAAACAATACCAAATGCTAATCAGAAAGCAACATCATGGGAGATGTTTGATGTTTAAATGTGTTGTTTAAAACAAAATAAAGCTAAGGAATCATACTTATGGGGATCGACCAAAGTCAAAGAAAATCTAGAAATCTCAATGAACAGGGTCAAATAGGAACAATAGAAAATGGCTTTTCAAATAGCTATTTGTGGGTGTTACTTTACTTTGTATCATTCTATAAATTAAAAGAAATGCAGAAATGAGAATATATAATTAAAATGGAAAATTATCTTTTTCATTTATCTAAGTAATTAGATGCACTGGAGAAGTTTAACGCATTTAGTTTTAACTGAAGACATTTTATAGTGGTATAAGTCCAACCCAAATCACTAAAACTTAGTTTACTCTCTTATAAGAGCACACTCAACTCCTAAAGTAGTACCACACAACCAAAATGTAATAATAAAATGACCCCATTTCTCACATCATTTATAGGGACCATAATAGCAATAATGTGAAGATAACATTAGGTATAATTGACAAATATATAATTTAGGTATAATTGACAAATTGAGGTATAATTGACATCATATATATTCAAGGTCTTTGTGTAACATCAGGGTTTGATGCATATACATATTATAAAATGAATGCCACAATCAAATTAATTACCATATTCATTACCTTACATACTTAGCTTTTTAAATTAAAAATTTTAAAGTAGCACACTAACATAGTTTCTAGAACTATGACAAAAAAGGGAAGAGATTGTGAAAATCTTAGAGAATAATGATTTAAACTTTGCAGTTAATAGATGTGGAAGTCAACATGCATGTAACAATTTTTATAGGCTTTGAGTAGATTTTCTATGTGGGTTCAAGTTCCACCTCTGCAGTTTACTAGCAATCTTCAGCCAGTTTTTTAACCTAATCTGAATAAAAGGAACTTTAAATTAAATGACTTAATTGTCTAGAGCAATTTTCTCATTTTTAAAGAGGTAATTTGTTTAGGTTAATAGTTTTTGTGGATTTTCAAGTTTTCAAAGTATATTCAGGCTGTTTCTAATGCTGGGAAAAGGAATGGAGCCCCTGTGGTAGTGCTTGAAGGGTAGAGTATAGTTTATGGCAGGTCAGCACTGTTATCTCTGGCACTCTTTCCAGTGCAACCAGAGCAGCTCTTATTTTGCCTGCTGTATTTATTTGAGTTCTCTATAAGATTGAAACATCAAACACTCAACTGGTATTCATTTTGTGCTGGATGGTGTTCTATTCTGAGTGCTTTTTACATACTATCTGATTTAATCTTCACCCCCAATTCTATTTCTAACTTTCTGTAGCTACAAATACCTGCCAGCAATAATTCTAGAATTTTCAGATGGATTAATTCCTATTAATTACTTAAAACATACTGAAGTGTCAAATTGTGAGGGAGCTTTTTATGACCTCTTCCAGATGTATTAGGTATTCATATTAAATGTTTTGTTAGAACAATAAAATTATTTCTATCACTTATATTATTTCTGGAGTTTAGTTAGGTCTTCCTCACTAGATTGTGGTCATTAGGATAGAAACAGTATTTCCCTCCCACACACATATACCTTCTTGAAATGTTTAATGAAATGAACTCAGATTTATTTTGTACTATTTTTGTATTTCTCAAAACACTGACATTCCTGTCTTCTTTTAGACTCTAATGCAGTTTCTCAACTTTTGCACTCTTGGCATTGTAGGCTGAAAGACTTTTTGTTGGGAAGTACTCTTTGATGGAGAAACAAGATATTGACCAGCATCCACAGCGCTAGTGGCACCTCTCCCCATGCTTTGACAATCACATATGTCTCCATGGATAGCCAACTCACCTATGGGAGCACCACTGAACCAATTTGAGAACAACTAAACAAATGCAAAAATAATGGTCCACCTTTCTCTGAATGCATCATGCTTGCCATTCCTTCACTTTTCAACATAAACATCACTTACTTCCATTAGGCTAGGTTTAAGGGCCCTGGCATGTTTTGCATAGTACCTAGCAGTTATCCTTCAACATACTTATCACACTTTACAAATATTTTATATCTCCTCACATTTTATAATGATAGAGATTGTATCTAACATTGCCATTTTATACCCCTCATCCTTTGCATAGTAACTGGCATAGAGTGAATGATCAAGAATCAACAAATGATAATTACCATATTCTCTCTGTTCACATTTATAAAAGTCAAATTGCCATAGCAAGTTTTTGTTTATACTATGCCCCTCAATAAAGATGGAGAAAGGTGGGGACATTTCATCAGTTTACTCAGCAAGTACCACACTAGCCAACACATTAAATACATTCTTTTTAACATAGAAATTTGTTATGTGTTGTTCAGGTTTTTGCTGAGCTTACTCAGAAATTAAAATTACTATTGGACTTCTAATTAGTGAAAACTAAAATTAAAATCAGGGTTTATATTTAGTCAATCAAAAAAATGACAAAGTTTTCTTTCCCCATCATAGGAAATACCATATATCATTGAGATAAACATTTAAGTTTGTGCCACTATATCATGATGTCAAAAGTTCTTGAAATGCAGTTAAAATGTATCTGTCTATAAATGATCAACTAATTTGGCTGATTTTTTCTAATGACTGAATATTTCAACATTAAATAAAGAAAGCTTGAAATCAACATCCTAAGGGACAGAGAAAGAGAAATACAAGAGAAGAAACTTTCTGCAGTAAGCAGTTTGAAGCACTTTTGTTTATTCAATACTGTCTTTTAATATTCTAAAGTTAGTTCATTTTTAAGGCTTCAATTTTATAGAGAAGGTATCAAAGAATAGAAAGAAGATGTGAAGAAGGGGAGAGGAAATTTTTCTGTGCATTGCCCTTTTTTTTTACCATGACACTTGCAAGGAAAATATGAAGAAAAATGTAAGAGACAGAAATTAAGGGTCTCACTAAGTTGCTGAGAGCCTCACTATGTAGCTGAGGCTGGCTTTGATCCTGCACAATCCTCCTGTCTCAGACTCCCAAGCACGGGTATTACAAGTGTGCACCCCCACACCCGGCCTAGGTAAAGATTCTTAAGGCTTAAAAAAGCCTTAATAATAACCAATCAATGACATAAAATAGCACCTGCTATATTTTATTGCAATGATCACCACATCCCACCCTACTCCAAATTCTATACTTACATTGGGAGTACTTTAAGGCAGATATCATTTTTTTAATATTTCAAGTAGCTACCACAGTGTCTGGCACACAGATGTTATATGCATAATTTGTGAATGAAGAAATGACAATTTTTAAATATAAATTCAATAAAGTCACTTGAAGACACTATTTCTCATATCTTGCCCATTCCTTTACAATGATGAGCCATATTCCAAAAGGAACAGGTCAATGCAATGGATCATGGGCATTTTCATAAATGGCAAGGAACACAGTATGCCTGAATGATGATTTAAAAAACAAGCTAAGAGCCAGTTGTGCTGGTGACACACCCTTGTAATCCCAGCATTGGAAGGCAGAGACTGGAGGATAGTGGTTTGTGGACAGCCTCAGCTACTTAGTGAGATCCTTAGCAATTCAGTGATACCCTGTTCAAAAAATAAAAGGACTAGAAAATAATACTGAGGGTGTAGCTCCAAGGTAGAATGCTCCTGGGTTCCATCACTAGAACCACAAAAAAATAGACCCAAAGAAACCACATGAGCATGTGGAGGCTGAACACCGCACTTCTGAATGAAGAATGGGTCATAGAAGACATAAGAGGTGAAATCAAGAAATTTCTAGAAACAAGCGAAAATAAAGACACAATATATCAAAACCTCTGGGATACTTTGAGGGCAGTATTAAGAGGAAATTTTATAGCACTGAGTAATCACATAAGAAAAAAAGAAAATCATTAATTAAAAACCCCAATTACACACCTCAAAGCCCTTGAAAAACAGGAACAATCTAATCTCAAAGCCAGAAGAAGATAGTAAATTATTAAAATCAGAGCAGAAATTAACGAAGTAGAGAATAAAAAAGAGACATAAAATCAACAAAATCAGAAGCTGGTTTCTCAAAAAAATGAACAAGATCAACAAACCACTAGCCAGCCTAACTAAAAATAGGAGAATCAACCCAAATAATGAAGATAAGAAATGAAAAAGGAAATGTTAGTACTGACATTGTAGAAATCCAGAGGATGATCAGAAACTACATTGAAAAACTATACTCCAACAAAATGAAAAATCTGGAGGAAATTGACAACTTTCTAGATAAATACAACCTTCCTAAAGTGAGTCAAGAATATATAGAACACTTCAACCAACCAATAACAATCAAAGAGATTGAAACAGCAAAAAAGAGCCTACAATCAAAGAAAAGCCCAGGACCAGATGGTTTCCCCAGTGAATTCTATAAAACATTTATAGAAGAATACCAATACTCCTCAATCTATTTCATAAAATAGAAAAAAAACGAAATTATTCCAAATACATTTTATGAAGCCAACATAACATTAATACCAAAACCAAACAAAGACAGTTCAAGGAAGGAGAACTACGGGCCTATATCTTTGATAAATTTGGATGCAAAACTGCTAAACACAATACTAGCAACACACATTCAAAAACACATAAAATCATGCATCACGACCAGGTAGGGTTCATCCCAGGGATGCAAGGCTGGTTCAACATATGAGAACCAATCCATGTAATTCATCATATTAATAGGACCAAAGACAAAAAACACATGATCATTTCAATAGACACTGAAAAAGCATTTGATACAACACCCATTTATGATAAAAGCACTGCAGAGAATTGGAATAGAAGGAACATATCTCAACATCATAAAATCTACAATAAGCCCACAGCCAACATCATATTAAATGGGGAAAAAACTTCAAGAATTCCCCCTAAAAACAGGGACAAGACAAGGATTTTCATTAGCACCACTTATCTTCAATATAGTCCTTGAGATTCTAGCCAGAGCAATAAGGCAAGAAAGGAAATCAAAGGAGCACAAATAGGGAAAGAAGAACTCAAACTTTCACTATTTGCAGATGACATGATACTATATTTAGAAAACCCAATTAAACTCAACCAAAAGGAACTGATCAACAAATTCAGCAAAATGTCTGGATACAAAATCAATCTTAAAAAATCAGAAGCTTTTCTGTACACCAACCATAAACCCACTGAAAAAGAAATTCAGAAAAATAAATTAATTAAAACAAGAGCTAATTGATAAATTAAGGCAACATTAGGTTACCCTATCTGGTCTTATCTGAAGGAACTGACCCTAAGAAAGGAATTCTTGGAACACTAGGACATTATAATTATTTTAAGTGACAGATTCCAAAAAGTTAAAGTATCTTAATATGAATAATTAAAATGATAGAGAATGTTTTCACTGCAGTCAAATCATGGTATCAACCTAGATGTCCATCGACAGATGAATGGATAACAAAATTATGGGATGTACACACAATAAAATTCTACTTAGCAATATAGAAGTATAAAATTATGCCATGTGTAGGAAAATAAATGGCCCTGGAGAACATTATGTTGAGTGAGATTAACCAGTCACAGAAAATGAAGGTCATATGTTTCTTTTGCATGCAAAAGCTTGGGAGTAATTAGGATACCAGAGGAACTTTTTCCTTTGTGGTACTGGGGATTGAACCCAGGAGCATTTTACCTCCAAGGTATTACCGTAGTCCTATTTATATTTTTATTTTCAAAGTCTTCCTATTTGCTGAGACTGTCCTGGGGCCTGTGATATGATCCTTTTTGTCTCAGCCTCACAAGTACTGGGATTACAGGTATGTACAACCATGCCCTGCAGGGACTTTAGATAATAGAGTTGAAACTCTAGTGAAGCCAGAAAGGTGGTCTAGGGGATAGGAGAGGGAGAATTAACATAGGAGGCAATTCCATTGACATTATGCTCATATGTGAGAATACCAATGTCAATCGCAATACCCTGTATGGGGAAGAGGAGGAAATGGGGATGAAACCTGGAATAAAGACCACCAGTTGTTGTGTGCATGTATGTCACTATCTCTCTATCACTCTGATTTACAGTATGATATGAAGTTACATATATAAATATATAAATATGTATGAAGTTATGAAAAAAAGATGTGTATTTTCTCTAAAAAGATAAAAAGAATTAAGCAGAATTGAAACACCATATTCATTCCAGAAACAACTGTAATTTATTTTTTTGTGGGTTTTTTTTTTTGTTTTTGTTGTTGTTTTTGCAGTTCTGGGAATAGAACCCAGAGGCATTTGACCTCCGAGCTACACCCCCTGCCCAATTTTTTTATTATTTATTTTTGAAACAGGGTCTCACTGAGTTGCAGAAGGCCTCACTAAGTAGATGAGGCTGTCCGTGAACTGTGATCCTCAGGTCTCAGTCTCCCAAACGCTGGGATTACAAGCGTGTGCCACCACGCTCGGGCTCTGTAATTAGTTTTTAATTGACTAAAAAGAGGGAGCAAAGAAGAAAAGAAAAAGGAAAAGATGGAAGGAGGGGAAAAGAAAAGTAATGAAAAGAAAAAGAAAGCAAACCATTTTATACCAGAAAATTAAAGGCCTACAGAAAAACCCAGGAGCTCATTCTCACCTCTAAGATTATCATTATATCTCTCAGGTACATTGTTAGAAACAAAAGTGTATTCTGAATGTATCATCTTGCTGTCCTAGGATGGTGCTTCTTAGGCTCTTAGGGAGAGAACCTAAGGTGAAATTTATGACTAAAACAGCAGAATTATAAAATACCTATTACAGCAGAATTCATACATTGAAATGAAGTTCAGTTTCTTAGTTGATTCTGTCACTTTGTGATGTTATAAATATGTAAAAATGCTGTCCTTGCTCAAAACATTTTTTTAATTTCTTCTTAACTATTTTTTGTAATATTTGTTTATGAAATGATTAGACAATCAGTTTTTCTGTTTAAAAGTCATATTATGTATATTGAATACTTATATTCAACAGCCTTGACTGCAAAAAGTGTTTGTTCAAAAAAGTCTAATTTATCATCAAAGAAAAATAAAATCGATCAGTAATAAATATTCAATAATAATTACCAGAGTCTAAAAGCAAACACCACAGAAAATCCCAAGAAAAGTTTAGAATATATAGCACTGAAATTCGTGTACAGCATGAAGTTATTATAACTAAGGAAATATCATTCATTTGTATGCATTCTATTCTTGCAAGATCATATATTACAAAGTCAATCCACACATTGGTATTTTCATAGAAAATTTAAAAAATATGCATAGAGTAAACATACCTTCTGAAGCATATAAATGGAGAGTCAAGTGAGGAGGCTGAGTAGGTCCCTTACTGTTACATTATATACCCTTTTTGTGATAATCTATGTCAGTAATTATACATACAAACATAAGTTTTGTCATGATACTGCATTACTTTCATAATACAAGGCATAAGAAAAAGAAAAATGGAAAGTTGAAAATAGATATTAAGCAGAAAAAGAGGAGAAAGAGGGAGAAGAGAATAAAAAAATCATCCTTATAGCAAATACCTTATTGTCATTTTTTATCGGTACATTGTGGTAATACATCTTAATGAGGTACAAGATAGAAGATGCATACATGCACACTAATTTAGCCCTTCTCTAAATTCCCATCCCATTCCATCACCCTCCTTTCTTCTCATGTTTAGCTTACTGGCTGACATTGACAAGTTTATGAAGGTACATCATGGACATTACAGACATTCCCTCTTCCACTCTCCCACCCCCCAAAGTTAGATTTCCTTATTTATGAATCTGTGGTTTCTTCTTCATCCACAGGTCCTCCTACGACCCATTTTCTCCCTAGAATTCTCATATCAGGGAGAAGATAGTGTATTACATTTATTCAGTTTCCTATTTTCCATAAATTATAATATAATTATACGGTTTTTGGAGGCTAGCTATAATTGAATTACAGGGTTTTTATTCATGTTCTTAGGTGATGAAAAAATATTTCCCAGCCCTTGATGTACAATTCTGTAAACACCAGCTAGATGTGTGCTTGTGTATATGTACACAAGCATGCACTACATGCAGCCCTTCACATCTTTGGGTTCAACCAAATGTAGGTCAAAACTATCCTAAGAAATTGTATCTGTGTTGAACATACTGAGTCTTTTCATCATTATTTCTAAATAATACAGCATAACAACATTTCACATAGCATTCATTAAGCATTATAAGTAATCTAGAGATGATTCCAGGTTCTATGCAAATACTATGCCATTTTATATTATGGACTTTAGTATATGTAGATTTTGCCATTGTAGGAAGGTCTTGATACCATGAATACCTCATGGATCTATATCTCCCACAGATACACACATGGTTTTAATTGAAATTGAAATTGTGATGAGATATTATTAAAAATTGCTGGATCCGGGCGTGGTGGCACACGCTTGTAATCCCTGTGCTTGGGAGGCGGAGACAGCCAGCGTGAATAGCTGGCTTTGAACCTGCGCGATCCTCCTGTCTCTGCCTCCCAAGCGCAGGGATTACAAGCGTTTGGCACCATGCCCGGCTTACAATTCATTTGAGAATACATTTAAGCTCGAGAATGAGCATGCACAAACACCTCCTCTAGGAGAACAGAACTCTGTTTTTAAAGCAATGGATTGCAAAATTTGTCACTTAATTTCACAAGGATTTTACATATGCCTGTGTTTAATATCCTGTTTGGCTATAGTAGGTCAGAAACAAAAGAGTAACTATAAAACAGATCAAACCCTCAAGAAACTTACAGTTGGGCTGAACGACAAAGAATGACATACAATTAGAGAAAAGACAAAGGCTGGCATCAAAAAGCAGTGAGGTTACTTAGATGTGCAGAAGTGAAGGTGAGGTATGCCCAAAACAGAATTCTGCATACTCTACAAGTTTGCCTAGAAGATATTCTGAAACTGTAACACGATTGAACTAACAATTCAATCTCTCAGTGTCTAAGCTGCATCCTCAAGTAATAGAGTGAAAAGTTTAGATCCCAGGCTACAAAATCAGAAGTCAAAGCTTATAGCTCTGGCACTAACTATGAAATTTTGAACAAATTACTTGACCTCTTTATGTCTTCTTATGCTTGGATATAAGATGATGATAATAATAGAATTTCTCTCAGGTTTTTTGTTAAAAATAACATGGAAAAACCACTTAAATAGTTCTTGGCATATATTAAATTGCTTAATCAATGTTAGCTATTATAATACTTTTGTTGTTATCATTCCCACCTTCATAATTATCATCATTATTCTGGTAACTTTGACAGGAGCTAAAGGAGAAATTTCCATAAGATTAAGATATAGCTATAACTGAGAACTTGACAAAGTCATATTTTCAAAGGTGATGCTAAAAGATAATAATAATTGCCTATTACTAAGAATAGGGCCTGATTATCTAAACCTAATACAACTTATGAAATATATGGATATTGCCAAAAAAGGCAAAGGGAAATTTTCTAAGTTTATCTAGGATAAAATTTTGTTAAAAGGAGCGAATTAAACACTGCTAGTCAGTGATATAGTGATGACAGTTGTCAACTACTGGGATCAATAATTTGATAACCTCTATTTTGCATCTGTCTATTCTGTCAAACAAAAATTTTATACTAGAAAGAATAACAGAATCATTAGTAAGAATACATTGAAGAGTACATTTATGGCACATTAGTTTGTTACATAATTTAATGAACAACCACATGAACATAGATAATCAGTCTCCAGTGATCATACTTTCCTTGCTCTATTTAACATTTTTAATCCATGTCATAGGTGAGAAAATGAGTTTTGTATATAACACAGAATTAGTAGTAATATACTTAATTACAGAATCATGAAACTCCAAATTCATTGCAGGATAATATTATCAGTCAAATCTGACTTGTTATAGTTTCAGATATATCTATATAAAGTTCTGTATTTGAATTAAAATATTTAAACTGTATAAATTTATGTTGGGGAAAACTGTTTAAAATAATATCTAAGTATAGAGACCAAGATATTTTAGTTGACTGCAAACACAATGAAGTGGAAGGATAATGAAGCTGACATGAGCATAGGATGTGTGAATGAAAATGTAGTCTCTATAAAGGAAAAGATGTATTCTTGATCTTATTTTAGGTACCTAAATCATACCTGGATCTCATGTTCAAGTGTGGGTTTCTCATCTTAAATAGGCCATAGACCAAATAGAATGTTCAGAAACAAATGAATAGTATAGTTGAATTTCAGAAAGATGTGTTATCTCTACATGTATTCAATGGCTACTTGTCAAGAATGTTGTGAAAAAGGCTTAAGCCACAGGAATAGATGACTTACTTATAATAATTCTTTTAAGCATTAATCTATGCCTAAAAGAGGAAAACTGATAGTAACCTAGAAGTTAAAAGTGAGAGCCAGGTGTGGTGGCTTGTAATCCTCATGCTTGTAAAGCAGAGACAGGAGGATTGCGCAGGTTTGAAGCCAGCCATTTACGCTGGTTTAGGAGACCCTGTTTCCAAATAAAAATGTAAAAATAGGTCTGGGAGTGTAGCCCAGAAGTAGAAGGGCTTCCAGGAACCCCAGTACCACCAAAAAAAATGTAACCTATGGATCATACATTCTGTCTGATTCAGTTTTACTCTGAAACTCAGTCTGGGACTACTTCCCCTGTTTTTTCCACAGTATTTACTCCTACTGGCTTCTAGTTCATTATCTCTTCCCTAATACACATGAATCTTATCCTAAATACTTAATGCTAATGACAAGAAGCAGAAAATTGGTAGCATCTTTGAACTTGCTTCACTGTACTTCACTTTGTTAAAATCCCCAGAGTAGACTTCATGGGGGATATATTGAAATATGAGAAAACTTGGTGAACTACAATAATATCATGGTTATATAATTATATTATATTTATTTTATTTTCTCTAGGTCTTAATTTTGTCATCTAAAAGAGAAGGTAGATTAAAAGATAGCTAAGGTCAATTTCATATTAAACATATAATTGTATTGATATTGTGGTAATATTTAGATACTTTCTAAGTAAATAACAAGACATGAAAATTAACCATTATTTCACTTAGTGAATTAAACTAATGAAATGTCTTGATATTACATTTTCAGTTCAGGAAATGTTTTTTTTTATTTCCAATTCTGATTGCTTAACAAGTTCTTTTCATTGCTATTTGGTTAGTTTTTTTTTTCAACATAGGTCAATTTTTAAAGCATTCGTACAATTTGGTGGAGTCTCAAACAATCATTATTTAATGAGCTGCCTCCTTGCAGAACCAATGCCTAACTGAGAAAAAAACGTGGCCAAAACTGAGTTCTTAGTTGAGAAGGTCGTATAATATAACATAAAAGTAGTGAGCCTGTGACTTCCTGCTTTGAGCTTCACCAAGCAAAAATTTTTCAAATTGCATTGGCTCCTTCTAGGTCTTGATTAAATTGATATAGTTAAGATTAAGTGAGTCATTTATTTACAGGCAGAAATACTTGCCATAAAAAAGCAAAGCACCTAAACATAAACTATTTATAGATGTAGGATTTAAGGCACAAATGCTTCATTTTCAGTGATTCAAAATGTAATTTTTCTCAGAAACATAAATGGCAGCTGAGAGAACCAGTATTCACTTCCCACCATATGACAACATTGTTTGCAGAGAAGCATGACAGATATTAACTGCTTACTCATGTTTTGATGCCCCCAAGAAAAGAATTATTTTTTCTTAGAATCTAAATTAAGTCATCCTAGGGGATAATCCAATCTTATCAAAAAGTCCAATGACAGGAGTAGCTTCCCAAGAATTTTAGACCATTTAATCTCAAAATAACATTGGTGCTCAAATATATTTTACCTTATTATATTGGAGCCTTATAGGTAAGGGAAATTTCACCAGAAACTCCAAGGGAAAGAGTTTGAAGTGCTATTTGTTGACATAAAGGTGGGACATATGGTTTATCTAATGAAATTGCTTCCTATTGCTTCTCTCCATTTTTTAAAAAGCATTAATATCTGCACATCATTTGTTAGATTTTCATTGATCTATTGTCTCACATTTTTGGGCTTTCAGTAAATTTAGTTATCAAAGAGAAACCCACCCAAAGACTACTAGTGAGACAGATAAACTTCTATCATAACTAGGAAGCAGGTCATTGCTTTCTTAATGCTAATAAACTCTAAATTGTATTCTGTAATGCTGGGTATTGTAGTGCATGCTTGTAATCCCCGTGCTTGGGAGGCTGAGACAGGAGGATCACATAGGTTCGAAGTCAGCCTCAGCTACTTATTGAGGCTCTCAGCAACTTTGTGAGACCCTGTTTCCAAGTAATATATAAAATAAGTCTGGAAGTATATCTCAGAGGTAAGCAGCCTCTGGGTTCCACCCCTAGTACCACCAAAAGTAAATAAATAAATAAATAGTATTCTGTAAGTTGTTGCTTTTTATTTTTAATTTTTTTTCAAAACAGGGTTGTCTTTGTTTTCAAATTTTTACCTAAAGAAAATTACTTCAGGTTCCAATTGAAGTATTTATGCTTTTCTTATTATCCTATTCCTCTTTTGTGAAACTAAAAATTGACTCTGATATATTCTGTCATTCCCTAAAATTCCACTGAAAATTTCATTCAGAATTGACTCACATTGCTTTTTAAAATGTCCAAAACAAGAGTAAGAAATATCATTCTAGTATAATACACTTTTAGTTCACATAATTTTAAGTAAAATACTCTCTGATTTGCATTTTTGATCAGGGAAATACGAACTAATAATAAGCCAATAACTTGCTAATAGCCACAATCATTATGGGAGTCAGTTTAAATACAAACTGTCTTGGGAGAAGAAAGCTAGAATAAAAAGAGGTGATGACAGTGGTATGACAATGTCTAAGATTTGTCACATTTGGTGAATAGTACTATCAGTTGCCACAGTGCTCCCAATTAAACCAGTGTTCCTCCTTCATGATGATAAAATATCCAGAGAAAAACTTAATAGTATAAAATAATTTGATATTTTTCAACCTGAAAAGAAAATTGTTGAGAAAAAATGTTATTTGTTGAAAGTCTAATAAAGTTACAGATTGAATAACTTAAAAGATCATCACATTTTGGAAAGGTAACTTTTGATAACATCTCATGAAATTGATGAGTGGAGTTTAGGGCCAATGAAAAAAATACTGAAAATATCATTAATATGTAAAATATTAAAATATATTAAAGCAAGGTAAACACATGAACCATACATGGAATTTAATATCAAGAATATGCATTCTATCTGGAAAAATAGATAAAAATTAAATGTGATAAAATACTAGAAATAAATTTTTGTGGTCCTTGGGTTTGCACCCTGGGGCATCCTAACTCTGAGCTATACTACCCCAACTCTATTTTATTCTTATTTTAAAACAGGGTCTCGCTAAATTGCAGAGAGCCTTCTAATCTGCTGAAGCTGGCCTGCAATCATCTTGTCTCAGCCTCCCATGTACTAGAGTTACAAGTGTGAGCCATCATGCCTGGCTAGAAATGACTTAATAGAAGCACAGACTTTAATCAAGTAAAACAAAAATAGGAAATTTTTCTGAGTAAAGAGGATAAGTACAAAAAATATCTAGGAAGCCCTGACAAAAGAAAATATTTGACCATGGTTTTGAAGATTTAATTACTTGAAAAAAATATATCCCAATAGATATATAAAAAATGTTCAACATTATTAGAAATCAGGGAGCTGCAAATCAAAACTACACAAAGATTCCATTTAACCCCAATATGGATGGCAATCAAGAAGTCAAATAATAAATGTAAAAATGTGGAGAAATAAGAATTCTTGTACAGTGTTTTGTAGGATTACAAATTAGTTTAATCACTATGCAGATTATTGTGGAGAATACTGAGAAAACTTGGAATGGATATCATATCGTCATATGATATGGCTACGCCACCCCTGGGTATCTTTCTAAAGAGGACAAATTTATAGAACTACAATAGTATATGCATACCTATGTTCATAGCAATAAAATTCACAATAGACAAATTATGGGACCAATTTAGATGCCCATCAAGAGATGAATGAATCACAAAATTATGGATAATACACAAAAAGGAATTCTATTCAACAATAAAGAACAAATTATGTCATTTGCAGGCAAATGGGTGGATCTGGTTAACATGACTGAGGTTCATTAATAGAAATACTACCACTAAGTGTACATATATGAACATTACCAATGTTAGTCTCAGTACTTTATATTGAGAAAAGGGGGGATGAGGAGGTGGGGGGGCACCAAGTACTATGTGCATGTACGTTACTGTCAATTATTTACATTCTGATGTGAGGTTGTAAAGCAACAATAAAAGCACATTATAGAAAAAGATCACCAGTCTCAGAAGGAAAATCAGGGCATTAGAAAAGAAGGAAAGCAACAGTAAGGCAAGAATGAAGGCAACATGAATGATTAATGAAATAGAAAGATTCTGGGTAGCTAGAATATAGCCTCCATGGGCAAAATCATAAAAAGTAAGGTCAAATGAAGGCATACCCTTAAATGCCCTGATAAAGATTATGGATATTAAATTGTGAGGGGCAGAAAGAAAGTAATTTTTAAACACAAGAGTGAACTTTGTACTACCTCTAATTTCCAGACAACAAATCTACTTTTTAAAATTTAGAAGGATAAAAATTAGATCCAAAGAGAACATAATTAACTGTTCTCAAATACCTAAATGACTACGATATAGAAATAAATTAGTGTATCCTGTATTGCTCAAATTGGTTGGTGATAGATATGATGTATGAAAAAGGTTAACAAAAGAGTCATGGGAGAAATGGCTTCTTCAGAATTTGTCCAAATTATTTCCAGTCACCTAAATGAATATTACAGAAGAAATTCAAATGCTATATAGATATACCTAAAGAGAAAGAATTGGACTAGAGAATATTTTAAATCTCTTCCAAACTGGGCATTCTACACACTCTCCCACCAAGGAGCTCATCGAATATATCTCTCATTCAAGATTTTTTTTTTTACCAAACATAGTTTAACCTCATTTTACTATTTTTAGCAAAACATGTTTTACCTTAGCCTTTCTGTTTGATCTCTTTTATTTTTTTAATTTTTTTTATTGGTGCATTATATTCATACAACTTATTGGGTGTTTTATCTCTTTTAGATACCATTATGTAACCAAAGCTCATGACCAAATCTAAAACTATTAATTCCCCAAAAAGAAACTAGATCTCCATTTTACTAATCAGGATATTTTGTACAGTAAAACCTTAATTAAATGAAGCTGAAATCATAAAATATTTTATTTCATGTGTTATACTAAACTTTTATAATTTAAAAAAAAACATTGTGATTAAGCAAACACATATTTCAGATTTACTTAAAACAACAACAAATTTATCTTGCAAGAGGAAGTTCAGTGCCAATAGAGAATCTTTCCAATCTCCTACTCACCTAGTACAATAAGAACTGATTTTGTAATGGTGAACTTGGGACTCTAAAATAATCTTCCAAATGCTAAAGTAAAAGCAATTATGTCCACTATACTGTACTTACTAAAAGTGTAAAATACATTACAATTGTATAAAATATTTCAACCACATGACTAAAATAAAATACATATGGCTTAATTTTTAAAAGCCTCAATTAACACCTCCTTCCCCAAATATTATAGAATCAGGACATTTCTATACACAAATCTATGTCATTCACTATTATGTAGAAATAAAGAAGGAATATTTTATTGTCACCTCTATACCTGCCACTAATATAGCACTTGGGTATTCATAAATATTTAGTAAATTAATAGAATATTGGCTACTATTATTAACCTGTCTATATAGCAGCATTTTTTTATCTTCAAAATAATTTTAGCTCTTTATGTATTGCTAACATGTTATAGAAAAAATTTTAATTATAAATATAATATATAGAGTATTACTTGCATTCATCTTTTTAAATTATAGAATAATAAAAAGCAATATTTGTCAAATTTAATTATCTCATTTTTCAGAGGCAGAAATTAAGGCACAGGGAACCTAGGTTATATGGTCATGCCTTATTAGTAATAAATATAGGATAAATATTATGGATTTGTTTTCTGAGTTCTTTATATAAGAATTGTTGTATAAGAGTTCTTGTAAATTATTTACAGGCAAGTAGGAATAAATCTACAGTATTCGTGTTGAAACAGAAATGTTATTTTCATTTGATGCTACAGTTTGCAGACACAAGAAGGCTGGTTTTTCTCTCTTTTATTTGGATTTAGCTCTTCCATTAATCAACCTCAGCCTTCTTCCTCTCCTATCCTTCCATTATAGCTATGCTGAGATTTCTCCTCCATTATCTAGAGTCACTTTGGTATTCCCACCTAGTTTGGGCATATTAGAGAAAACATATGTTCCTTCTCTTTCTGTTCTTGACTAATCTCACTTAACATAATGTTCTCCAGATCCTTCCAAATCTGCTTTCCTAGGTGGTTTCAATAATTTGCAATCACATCAACAATGTATTAGTGTTCCCATGTCTCCACATTCTTGCCACCATTTGCTGTTGTTTGTAATTTAAATGCTTGCAATTCTAGTTGGAGTTAGGTGGAATCTCAGAGTAGTTTTGATTTGCATCTTTCTTATTGCTAATGGTGTTGAGATTTTTAATGCAATTTGAATTTCTTTCTTTATGAATTGTCTATTTAATTCACTTGCCCATTTGTTGGTTGGATTCTTTCCTTAGTGCCGAGTTTCTTTTGTTCTCTGTATATTCTAGATATCAGGCCTCTTTTAAAAAAGTAGGTAACAAAAATCTTCTCATTCTGTTGGTTCTTGGCGTAAGTTCTTGATAGTTTCCTCTGCTGTACAGACACTCTTCAGTTTAATGCAATCTCATGTACTGATTCACATTTCAGTTTCTTGTGCCTTTGGGGTGTTGTTAAGAAAGTGTTTAAACTGTGTCTATGTGTTGCAGTGTTGTATCTATGCCCTTTTCAATTAGCCTCAAGGTCTCTCTTCTAATTTTCTAATATTTGATCCATCTTGAGTTGACTCTTGTGCATAGTGAGAAAGTGGGATTTATTTCCATTTTCCTGTATATGCTTAACCAGTTTTGCCAACACCATTTGTTGAGCAACCTATCTTTTTTCCAGTGCATGTTTCCGTCCTCCTTCTCAAAAAATGTCTATAAGTGTGTAGATTTGTTTTTGAGTCTTATAGTCTTCTCCACTGGTCTGTGTATCTGTTTCTGTGCCAGTAGCATGCTGTTTTATTACTATGACTTTGTAATGTACTTCAAAGTCAGGTATTGATATTCCTCCTGCACGATTTTTGTTTCTGAGAACTACTTTGGCTATTCTGGGTTTTTGTCATTCCAAACAAATATAAGGGCTATGTCTATGAGGAATGATCTTGGTAATTTAGTGGGTATTGTGTTGAATCTGTAGATTATTTTTAGAAGTATGGCCATTTTGATGATATTTATTCTGCTTATCCATGAACATGGAAGATATTTCCATCTTTTAAGGTCTTCTTTGATTTCTTTTTCAATGTTTAATGATTTTCTTTGTAGACATATTTTACTTCCTTGGTCATGTTGATTCTTAAGTATGTTTTTTGGTAGGAAATACTAAGTGTGTTTTTTTAAATTTCTTTTTCAGTGAATTTATGGTTGGTATACAGAAAAGCTTCGAATTTTTTAAGACTGATTTTGTATCCAGATACTTTTCTGAATTTGTTGATCTGTTCTACAAGTTTTTTGTTTGAGTGTGTTGCCTCTTTTAAGTATAGTATCATGTCATCTGGAAATAGTGAAAGTTTAAGATCTTCTTTCCCTATTTATACTCCTATGATTTTCTTTTCTTGCCAAATTACCCTGGCTAGAGTCTCAAGTACTATATTGAAGAAAAGTGGTGATAACAGACGTCCTTGTCTTTTTCCTACTTTTAGAGGAAATTCTCAAAGTTATTACACATTTAGTATGATTTTGGCTTTAGGCCTATTTGTTTTTTTTAATTTATTTTTATTGGTGCATTGTAATCATACATCACACTGGAATACAAGACTTGAGAGGATATACAAGCACACATCATCCAATTAGCTCTCATCCAGTCCCCATCCCATTCCCTCCCCCTCCCTCGATCCCATGCTTCTTTGGTGATTAACTTTGATACATTTGTTTATGTACCTCCTGCTTTTTAAAGAGGCTCCATCCTCTGCTATTCCATACCCTCTGATTGGTCACCTTAACTGCTTCACTATAGGGCCCTTTCTATAGCTCAACCACTTCCTGTTGCCCCTTTCCTCCTACTTATTGCTGATTAGGGGAAGCATCTGGTTTTAATTTTCTGCAATATTTCTCTGTGCATGCCGCATTGCAAATACTGATCCCACTCTTGACGGCTCCAGTTGTAGCCTGGCTACCCGGTGGACTGATCCAGACCTTACTGCCTCAAGCAGCGGCCTTGCCTCATGGGAGGCCCTGATTCTGGTCTCACTGGCCCTGACACTGGCCTAACCCCTCAGCTGGCTCCGATCCCGGCCTCAGAGGCCCCAGCACTGGCCTCCCTCATGGCAGGCTCCGATGCTAGCCGATGGTCCCGGCATCAGCCTAACCCCTCGGCAGGCTCTGATCAAGGGCTTGGAGACCTCAGTAGCAGCTTTGCCTCACAGAAGGTTCCAATGCTGGCCGCTGGCCCCGGCACCGACCTAACCCCTTGGCAGGCTCCGATCTCAGCTTCAGAGGCCTCAATAACAGCCTTGCCTCACGGAAGGCTCCTGTGTTGGCCGCTGGTCCCAGCACCGGCCTAACCCCTCGGCATACTCCAATCCCGGCCTCAGAGGCCCCGGCACAGGCCTTGTTTCGCGGCAGGCTCCAATGCAAGCCGCTGGTCCGGGCACTGACCAAATCTCTCGGCAGGATCCGATCCCAGCCTCGGAGGTCCCAGCACCAGCCTTGTCTCACGGCAGGCTCCGATGCCGGCCTCGCTAGCTCCAGCACCTGCCTAACCCCTCAGCTGGCTCTGGTCCCGGCCTCGGAGGTCCCAGTACCGGCCTTGCCTCACAGCAGGCTCCAATCCCGGCTATGCTGGCCCTGGCACCGGCCTCACCCCTCAGCAGGCTCCGATCCCGGCCTAGGAGGCCTCCATAGCGGCCTTGCCTCATGGAAGGAAGGCTCCAATGCCGGCCACTGGCCCCGGCACCGGCCTAATCCCTCAGCAGGCTCTTATCCCGGCCTCGGAGGCCCCAGCACCGGCCTGACCCCTCGGCAGGCTCCGATCCCGGCCTTGGAGGCCCTAGCACCGGCCTTGCCTCACAGCAGGCTCCGATCCCGGCCACGCTGGCCCTGGCACCGGCCTGACCCCTCGGCAGGCTCCAATCCCGGCCTTGGAGGCCCCAGCACCGGCCTTGCCTCACAGCAGGCTCCGATCCCGGCCACACTGGCAATGGCACTGGCCTGACCCCTCGGCAGGCTCCGATCCCGGTCTCGGCTCCAGCACCGGCCTTGCTCATGATAGGCTCCAATCCCAGCTTTCCTGTGTTCGTTGCCAGCCTCACTCCTTGGCAGGCTCTAATCCGAGCACCCTCTTCGCCCAACCATTTGTCCCACATTCTCGAGGGTGTGTGGTGGTAGCATTCTGCCTCTGGGGTCATTACTTCAAAGGTTCCAGGTGTAATGCATCAGATCTCTGCCTCCCCTGAGTACTGGCCACTGCCACTGCCTCCAGCATTCCAAATCTTTCCCAAGCTCTTTTTCCACTCTGAATGTTGTCTAGTGTTCCTAAGCATGCACGACGGTAGCATTCAACCTTTGGTGTAATTTCTCCAAGAAAAAAAATAAGGTTGGTAGGCTCCAATTTCTGTTTCTCCTGAATACAAGTCTCCACCGCCAACGCAGAGACCCGCTTTCAGCACTGCCTTTCTCCTTGGTCTCTGCTAAAGTCTCTCTCCTTACAGGTGATGTCCAAGATTCTTAACAATGTAGAGAAGCAGTCCTCCTTAGCAGGGAATTTTTTCAATAATTCCAGTTCATTTGGAAAAGTTTTGTCTGCATCTCCAGTATCCTGTCATCCGCCACGGCCTCCTTGACCCCTCTCCGATATTTTCCTCTTTTCTTTTTCTTTTCCTTTATTACAGGGTCCTTCCGGGTAGAAAGGGGGTCACCTAGGGGTGCCCTGCCAGCACCTGCCCACCCACCCAGGGTCGGGGCCAGAGGCTCAGACCACAGGGTCCTTCCGGGTAGGGAGGGGGTCACCTAGGGGTGCCCCGCCAGTGCCTGCTCACCCGCCCAGGGTTGGGGCCAGAGGCCCGGAACACAGGGTCCTTCCGGGTGGAGAGTGGGTCGCCAAAGGGTGCCTCACCAGCGCCTGCCCACCTGCCCAGGGTCGGGGCCAGAGGCCCAGACCACAGGGTCCTTCCGGGTGGAAAGGGGGTTGCCTAGGAGTGCACCGCCAGCGCCTGCCAACCCGCCCAGGATCGGGGCCAGAGGCCCGGAACACAGGGTCCTTCCCGGTGGAGAGGGGATCGCCTAGGGGTGCCCCGCCAGTGCCTGCCCACCCGCCCAGGGTCGGGGCCAGAGGCCCAGACCACAAGGTGCTTCCGGGTGGAGAGGGGTTTCCCTACGGGTGCCCCACCAGCGCCTGCCAACCCGCGCAGGGTCGGGGCCAGTGGCCCAGACCACAGGGTCCTTCCGGGTGGAAAGAGGGTGGCGTAGGTGTGCCCCGCCAGCGCCTGCCCACCCGCCCAGGGTTGGGGCCAGAGGCCCCGGCTTTAGGCTTATTTGAGATTGCCTTTAAGATGTGGAGGGAGATATTGCCGGGCGTGGTGGCACACGCCAGTTATCCCTGCACTTGGGAGGCGGAGGCAGGAGGATCACGCAGGTTCGAAGCCAGCTGTGCTGGCTTAAGAGACCCTGTGTCCAAATAAAAAAAAAAAAACTATAAAAATAAGTCTGGGAGTTTAGCCTGGAAGTATAAAGGGTTTCCAGGAATCCCAGTAACACCAAAAAAAAAAAAAAAAAAAAAAAAAGATGTTGAAATATGCTGCTTCTCTTCTGATTCTCTGTGTTGCTTATAGCATAAATATATGTTTGATTTTTGTCAAATGTTTTTCAGTGTCTATCGAAATGATCATATGGTTTTTGTCTTTCGTTCTGTTTATAAAATGAATTACATAGATTGATTTTTGTCTGTTCAACCAGCCTTTAATCCCTGGGATAAAACATGCCTGGTTATAGTTTATGATTTTCTTGATGTGATTTTGAATGCGTGTTCCTAGTATTTTGTTTAGCAGGTTTGCATCCAAGTTCATCAGAGGTATAGGTATGTAGTTTTCCTTCTTTTAACAGTCTTTATTTGGTTGTATTAATGTGGTTTTTGTTTCATAGAATGTATTTAGAAGAGTCCATCTTTGTTTCTATCTCACAAAATAGATTGAGGAGAATCAGGATTAGCACTTTTATAAAAGTTTTATAAAATTCACGTGGAAAACCATATGGTCCTGGGCTTTTTTTGGTGGTAGGCTCTTTATTGCTGTTTCAATATTTTTATTGCTATTGGTTGCTTTAAATTTTCTATATCTTCTTGAATCAGATTAGGAAGGTTACATTTATCTAGACAGTTTTCAAGTTCTTCCAGATTTTCTTGGAGTACAGTTTTTCAAAGTAGTTTCTAATAATCATCTGGGTTTCTACATTGTCAGTAATATCTCCTTTTTCTTCTCTTATCTTTGTAATTTGAGTTAGCTCTCTTTCTTTTGGTTAGTTTGGCTAGTAGTTTATCTATCTTTTTAATTTTTTTGAGAAACAATCTTTTGGTTTTGTTGATTTTCTCTATTGTTTTTGGTTGTTGTTGTTCTCTAGTTTGTTAATTTCCACTCTTATTTTAATAATTGCCTGTCTTCTACTGGATTTGAGGTTAGATTGTTCCTATTTTTCAAGGGCTTTTTTTTGTGGTACTGGGCTTCCTGGAAACCCTTCTGCCTCTGGGCTACACTCCCAGACCTATTTTATACATTTTTTTTGGAAACAGGGTCTCTTAATCCAGCACAGCTGGCTTTGAACCTGCATAATCCTCCTCTCTCCGCCTTCCAAGCTTGGGGATTACAAGCATGTGCCACCACGCCTGGCTTTTCAAGGGCTTAGAGGTATGTCATTAGGTTATTTTTTGGTAATTTTCTGTTTTTATTATGCGAGCACTCAGTGCTATGAATTTTCCTATTAATACTGTCTTCAAAGTGTCCCAGAGGTTTTGATATGTTGTATCTCTATTTTCATTTGTTCCTAGAAATTTCTTGAATATACCCCTTACTTCTTCTATGACCCATTTTTTATTCAGAAGTGTGATGTTCAGTCTCCAAATGTTTATGTGGTTTCTCTGGGTCTTCTTATTGTTGATTTATATTTTCATTCCCTTATGGTCTGAAAAGACTTGGGGAAGTATATTACATTTTAAAAATTTGCTAGTGCTCACTTTGTGGCCCAGGATGTGATCTATTTTGGATTAGTTTCCGTGAGCAGCTGAGAAAAATGTGAAATCTGCTGTTGTAGGGTGGAATATTCTATATGTCTCTAATTGGTCCATTTGGTTGATTGTGCTCCTTAGGTCTGAGGCATCGTTACAGACATTTTGTCTATAAGATCAGTCTAATGGTGTGAGAGTGGTGTTACAGTCACCCAGTATTATTGTATTGGGATTTATGTGTGACTTAATGTCACAAAGAGTTTGTTTTATGAAAGTAGCTGCACATATATTTGGGCTATAAATGTTGCCTTCTGCTATTTCCTCTTGCTCCATTTTTCCTTTTACCAGTAAAAAAAAAATATTTGCTTTGTCTCTTCTAATAAACTTGTGCTTGAAATCTAACTAGTATGAAATCATAGTTGCTATTCCTGCTTGTCATTGATTTCCATTGGCATGGATTACCTTGCAATGTTAAAAAACCTTGTTTGTTACTATCTTTAGTTGTAAGGTGTTTCTCTTGCAAGTAGCAGATCAATGGATTCTGTTTTTTAATCCATTTTGCCACTTTATATCTTTTTATTGGGGAATTGATGCCATTTACATTCACTGTCATTATTAGGAGATGATTTTTTGTTTGTTTGTTTGTTTTTGTTGGTACTGGGGTTCCTGGAAGCCCTTCCCCCTCAGGCTACACTCCCAGACCTATTTTATTTTTGGAAACAGGGTCTGTTAAGCCAGCGTGGCAGCAGGCTTCAAATCTGCATGATCCTCTTGTCTCTGCCTCCCAAGCAAAGGGATTACAAGTGTGCGCCACCACGCCCAGCTAAGGAGATGATTTTAATTCCATATATATTGATATTAAACTTATGTTTGAGGTAGTGTTTGTTCTTCTTTGCTGTATAAAAATTCTTATTTCCCTGGTTCTGGTGTGTATTACTTATTTCTTTTTTGCAGTTAATCTCTTTGAGTATTTTCTCTAGTGCTGGTTTGGAAGACATAAATTCCTTCAGCTTCTGTTTGTGGTATCAAAATTTTATATCCCTGTATAATGTGAGAGATATTCTTGCTGGGTAGAAAATTTTTGATTGCAAGTTGTTTTCTTTCAGAGTTTGGAATATGCTACTCCAGACCCTTCTGTCTTTCATGACTTGGTTTGGGAAGTCTGGGGTGATTCTAATTGGTTTGCCTCTAAATGTCACTTTTGCTTTGTTTTTGTTGCCCTTAATATTCTCTCCTTGGCTTCCACATTGATCATTTTGACTATTTTGTGGCATGACAAAACTTTTCTCTGATCTTGTCTAAAGGGGTTTCCATAAGTTTTCTGTGCATGTGTATTGACCTCTTACTCTGTGTTTGGAAAATTTTCTGATATTAATTCTTTGAAAGGATTGTTTATTCCTTTGGTTTCAACTTCATTTTCCTCTTTTTTGACAATTATTTTTAGTTGACCTCTTTTAAAATGGGCCCATGTTTCTTCAATGCCCAATGCATTGTGTCAAATTTTTTTCTAAGTTATATATTATCTGTTTATGGAATGATCATCTTCTAGGCACAAGATTCTATTCTCCATGTGGTCTAATCATTTGTTGACAGTTATAGTTGATGTATTCTCTTCACTGATTGCATCCTTTTATTTTACATAGGTTTTCTTTTTTATTTTGTTGGTGAATTGTAATCATTCATCTTGAGCAAGTTCAGGGTGGTAGCAGCATAGATGGACACAGTACTCATTGACCCTCCTCCAATTCCCACCCTGTATCTCCCACTCCCCTCCCACCCTTACTAAGTACAGTGACTAAATTTGGTAAGTTTCTGTAAGTGCATCATTTCCATTAAAGTGTTTCCCTCTTCCCCTTTCTTATCTCTCTCAGTTAATTTTCTTTCTTCATTCACCTAAGATTCCTCCTTCTTTATCTGAAGTTCCTCCTATGCCCCATTTTTCCTAACATTGCCATATTAGGAAGTGCATCTAACTTTTCACGTTTTGTAAATGACTAATCTCACTTAAAATAATGCTCTCATGTTCCATCCATTTACCCAAAAATTATGTAATTTTGTTCTTCTTCATGGCTGAGTAAAATTTCATTTGTTTGTATCCCATAGTTTTGTAATCAATTCATCTGTTGCTAGACATCTTGACTGGTTCCATAGTTTTAAAAATTATGAATTGTGCCACCATAGATATATACTCTGACTAGAGTCTCAAGTATTATTGAAAGGAAGTAGTGATAGTGGACATCTTTGTCTTGATTCTGTTTTTAAGGGGAACTCTCATAGTTTTTCCCTATTCAATAAAATGTTGGCTGTAGGCCTAGTGTGTATTGCCTTTATGATGTTCAGATATCTTCATACATATCTGATTTTCTGGAGTGTTTTTATCATGAATAGATGTTGGATTTTGTTGAATGCTTTTTCATAGTCTATTTAAATAATAAGGCAATTTTTGCCCTTAGTTCTGTTTATGTGGTGAATTACATGGATTCATTTTTGTATGCTGACTGCAGACCCAGCCTTGCAATGAACCCAACTCTGTCATTGTGTATATTTTTATTGATGTGATTCTCTATGCACATCACTAATATTTTGTTTACAAGTTTTGCATCTATGTTCATCAACAATATTGGCCTGTAGTTTTCTTTTTTTGGACTGTCTTTATTTGTTTTTTGTATTAATGTGAATTTAGCTTCACAGAATGTATTTGGGAGAGTTTCATTTCTATTTCATATAATAGATTTAAAGGTATTGATAGTACTTTTTTATTGTTGCACTGTATTCATACATCATAATGGGATAAAAACTTGTGTAGACATGCGTGCACACATCACCCAGTTAACAGCTACCCAGTCCCCACCCCATTTCCTCCCCACCCCTCCTTCCCATGCTTGGCTTTTTGGTTGACATCTAATATTATAGCAATTAATCCAAAATTAGCAATGATAACCTCACATAACAGATTCATCTGTCTGATCTCAAACTTTTGATCACTTAGAGATAACATTTCAGTATTTCTTTTTCCTTCTTTCTTACAAGAGGATATTTTTTCTTTTTTTTTGGCAAAACTATCACACATTTTTTTCAGAAAACCTCTATCCTAACATGAAATATGAACTCTAAATACCCAAAACAATCTCGAAAAAGAATAAAGCTAGAGAATGTACATTTTCTGATTTCAAACCTTATAGAGCTACAATAATTGAAACAGTGTAGTACTGCTATAAAGGCAGATATATTAACCAGTGGAGTAAAATAAAAAGCCTAGAAATAAATTCTTCCATATATGGTAAAATTATGGCCGGGTGTGGTGGCGCATGCTGGTAATCCCCGCGCTTGGGAGGCGGAGACAGGAGGATCGCGCAGGTTCGAAGCCAGCCGCGCTGGCGTAAGAGACCCTGTTTCAAAAATATAAAATAGGTCTGGGAGTGTAACCCGGAGGTAGAAGGGCTTCCAGGAACCCCAGTACCACCAAATAAATAAATATATAAATAAATAAATAAATAAATAAATAAATAAATATGGTAAAGTTATTTTCAACAAAGTTTCCAAGAACATTTGGTGAAGGTAATAATAATCTTTTCACTAAATATTGTTGAAAAATAATAATAAAATGAAGAATAATAATATTGGACCCTTACCTAACACCATATACAAATATTAACTCAAACTAGTTAAAAGACATAAATGTAAATCTTAAGAGTATAAACTTTTAGAAGAAAACCTGGGTCATAACACTTCACAACATTGAAATTGGCAGTGATTTCTTGGATATGAATTCAAAGGCACAGGCAACAAAAGAATAAACAAACAAACTTCCTAAAAAATAAAAAAATATTGTACAATGTAAACAGACTTAAAAGTTACTGATAGAATGGGATAAAATATTTCCAAATGCTATATATGAAGGTATATTAATATTCCAAATAGAAATCCTAAAAATTAGCAACAATAAAAACAAATAATACAATTTAGAAATAGGTAAAAGACTAAAATAACTAATGAATCTCCAAAGATTTTAACCTATAAACACATGAATATATTCTTCTTTGCTTAGTTGTCTGCTGGATGGAAAAGCTTATTTGTCTGGTTCTGGTGTGTCTTACCTATTTCTTCTTCGTATTTAATCTCTTTGAGTATTTTCTCTAGCGCTGGCTTTGAAGACATAATTTCCTTCAGTTTCTGTTTGTCATGGAAGCTTCTTATTTCCCCATCTAATTTGGTAGATAGTTTTGCTGGGTAGGAAATTTTTGGCTGGAAGTTGTTTTCTTTCAGAGTTTGGAATATGTTACTCCAAGCCCTTCTGTCTTTCATGACTTAGTTTGGAAAGTCTGGAGTGATTCTAATTGTTTTGCCTCTGAATGTCACTTGGTCTTTTGTTTTTGTTGCCTTTAAGATTCTCTGCTTGGCTTCCACATTGGTCATTTTGACAATTATGTGGCGTGGAGATCCTCTTCTCCGATCCTGTTTAAAGGGAGTTCTATAAGTTTCCTGGACCTGTGTATCGACCTCTTGCTCTATGTTTGGAATATTTTCTGCTAATATTTCTTTGAAGAGATTATTGAACCCTTTGGTTTCACTTTCCTTTCCCTATTCCAATTATTCTTAGGTTACCTCTCTTAAAATGGGCCCATATTTCTTCATTGTCAGATTCCTGCTGTCTGATTTTTTTTCTAAGTTATAAGTTATGCATTCATTTTTGGAGTGATCATCTTCTAGGATCAAGATTCTATTCTCCATTTGGTCTAATTGATTGTTAATACTTTGAATTGAGGCCTTTACCTCAATGATTGCTTCCTTTATTTCTTTTAGTCTCTCTCTAAATTCTTTAAGAAAGTCCAGTATTATTCATACAGTTATATTCCTGATTTGATCTTCTGGAGATCTCTGAATTTCTGTGTTATCAGGTTCTGATAATATGGGGTTGTGGGCATTCACTGCTCTATTGTTGTTCCTCTTTCCCATGATTTCAGAATTTTGTGCCTTCCCTAGGTCACTATGACTTCACTTAGGGTGCTCTGTATCTCGAGTCTGGTATAATCTCAGCCACCACTACTCCTTTACTGGGTTGTATCTCAAATTCTAATACCCAGGAAGTTAATCAAAGCTGCGCAAGACTGTGGGAGTGCCAGGCTGGGCATTTTCCCACGGGGAGCTGCGACTAGGGTGTGGTATCTCTGCCACTGCTACTCCTTCACTGGGTTAGACTGCAAAATATCTGACCCAAGGAGATTATCAAAATTATGCAAGTCCCTGGGAGTGCAGTACAGGGATTTTTCCTTTAGGAGCTGCAATTACACTCACTGTTTTTGTGCATGCAGATCTCGAGCTGTGGTGGGACATGGTGAACTCGCTGTTGCTGCTGGCAATATGACACCGCTGTTGTGCCCTTGGCCATGAGGCTGGCACTGCTGGCAATATGGTGCCATTGCCATGCCCTCAGTTGTGAGGCTGGCGTATTTTTTTCTGGTTTTGACCTCCGTTCTGAGTGCATGGACGGCGTGATGAGCTTGGCCACTGGGAGTTTTAGACGTTCAGTGCACTGAAAGAACTGCTGACTTACACCTGAATGATCTGCAGCTGCTCACTTCAGCTCCTTGTTTACCTTTCCTCTCTGGAGCCTGATGCTGTGAGGGAAGATGATGCTGGCGCAGCTCCGCTGCCATATGGTGGGCTTGATTTCTGTTCTCTGGTTGTTCTTCTAGTCTATTTTTTCTCTTTCCCTTGTGTTTACATTTTTTATTTCTCTGCTGATTGGGTTTTCTGGGTATGAAAAGCACTGATGCTGTAGCAACAGAGCTCAAGTTTTAGCAGGACTCATAAACGCTGCTTTTCTCGGTCGCCATCTTCCCGGAAGTCTATTACTTCTTTATAAAAGTTTTATAAAATTTAGCTGATAACCCATCCAAACTGGACTTTTCTTTGATGGTAGGCTTTTTATTGCTGCTTCAATCTCTTTGATTGTTATTAGTTGGCTTAAATTTTCTATATCTTATAGATTATATGTAGGAAACATTTATGTGTCTGAAAATTTGTCAGTTTTTTCTAAGTTTTCCATTTTGTTGGAGTACAGTTTTTAAGGTACTTCCTGATAATTCTTTTAATTTTATCTCTTCTCAATTTAGTTTGTTTCTCTTTTTATTTTGGTTAGGTTTGTTACTGATTTATCTATTTTTTTAAGAAATCAGCCTTTGGTTTTATTGACAGTATGTGTGTGTATATATATATTTTTTTCTTTTCTTTTCTACCTCATTGATTTTTGCTCTTATAGTGAAGGTTGAAAGAGTGGTTCAGGATGCTTAATTAGCATTCCCTAGAGTGAATCCCCTGTACCATAAAAGAGAGAGAGAGAAGAGAAGATAGGAGAGAAGGGAAGAGATAGTAAAGAGGAAAACTCTTGCAATAGAGGTGGAGAAAAAAACTTACAGATATACAAGTACAGAGTAGCAACAAAAAAAAAGACATATGGAATACAAAGGCAATTGTTTACATATAATCAGCAAAAAGAATAAAAAAGAAAATTTGTTGGACTTGAATTCTGCCACCTTCCTTTATTCTGTGTGGATAATTTCAGCAATTTAAAATCTACTTATTACAGTAGGTTTTGGGGCATGTTTCAAATGTTCTTACCTATAGCACTGATGTCAGTTTTCAGCCCCAAGTCTTATTTTTCTGCAGTGAACAAGGTGTTTCTCTCTGCCTGCTCAAGCACTGAGTGCTGGCTAAAAGTCAGTTCCCCTGTGAACCATGGTCTCTTAACTCTCCAAAGACACTGTCCCTGAAGTTCTCTGCCTGCACAGGCACCAAGTGTGAAGCTCTGCACTCTCCACAGACCATATACCTATGTATTTTTCTGCCTATATGGGTTCTGCCTTAAGGTTTCCCTTTTGTTTCTGGTTGAAGATATTAATCTCATCTTTGAACTCAGATAAGTTATGTTGCTTTTTTCTTTGTATAATTTTTGTGTTACTTAGTGTGGAAGAATGGGACATTTTGATTTTCAGTATCTATCATAGTTTTGAAACCTTAACTCCTTAGTAAAGATGAGTACCTGGAGTAACACTCTTACTTTCTATTATCTCCTCCAAAAATACATGTACTTATATAATCTCAATCTTGTATATTGATTACATATCTCTCTTCATGAACATTGAAAATTGTTCTTTGACTTATACTCATGTAACATAATATTTACTCAGAGTAATATTGCTCTTTGTTTTCTGGAACTTTCAGAAGTGATTATTCCAAAATCAATTAATAGTTTCACTTTGTACTGACTATTATAGACACAACTTTTTGTTATTTTTGCAGTACTGGGGATGGAACCTACAGGCATTCTAACTCCACTCTGCACTACCAATTCTCCATTTTATTTTTTATTTTGAAACAGGGACTCACTGAGTTGCAAAGGGCCGCACTATGTGGCTAAGGGTGTCTACAAACTGTGATCCTCCTGTCTCAACCCCCCAAATGCTTGGATTACAAAGCATGCACCATCACACCCAGCTGATAAATTTTTTTTTTTAATTTTAACTTTCAAGTGTAAAATTTAAGGTCACACTGCCTATGGATAACTACCTTACTCAACAAATCATAAGGCCAAACAGAATTAATTGGAAATTGGCAGGCCATTCTGAGTTCTTGGGGCTTATCAGAAGAGTTAGTGAAAGCTGATCACTTCACAGCAAAAACAGCTAAAACTAAATTTTCCCTTTGCATTTAGTAAAGTATATAGATAGTAGTGAGATGGGAATAATATAGATAAAGAACTGATTTTTTTTCTAAGCATATTTTAATGAAAATTAAAACTCTAGGTTTTTGTTTAAGGAAGGTATTGAAAACTTCATCTTTTCTACCAGCATCCATAACTGAGAATACTGGCTATTTGCTTTATACGGATGCATCTAGGAGCATTCTTTATTCCACTGACTTAGTCATAGAATTTTTAATTTTTATATTCTTTTGCTCTTATTAATAAATCATGAGCAATTTATTAAAATGCTATGCATGACATCATTTATTATCTTCCAAACTTTCTTTCCTGGAGCACCAGTTTCTCTTATTTTCTCCAGAATCTTACTTGACTAGTTGATGAAAAGCCATAAGATTTTGACCATTTCTCTAAATATAAAGTCAGCACATGTCATTGTCTAAAATATATCCATATGGTGCATTTATTCCACAGATTCATATTTGTGGCTTTCAGAATTGATGTGTCCAGACTTAGTATAAAATTTTGTTTTAATACTGCTTATCCATAGCACAATATGCAGGATATGTGATTTGTATTAAATTTAAATTTGCAAATATAATTAATGAACACAAAAAATGAAATGAAAAAGAATTATAAAGTTTAATTCTTAGGAATGTTCTGAGAATATATGCACAATTAAGGTAGCCCTAAATTTCTCAAATATAAAATAAATTGTACAGGAACTCATACCTCAGAGGCATGGAAGGTTTTAGTATGAACTGCCTTGCTCCAAATTAATTAGGTCCCTTGATGCTTCAGATGATAAAGAAAAAAAAAACATTTTAAATTTCTTGTGGTTATAGAAAAAGCTTTAAAATAGTGCATTATATATATAATATTTGAGGTGAAACTTTGAGCACTAGGCTATAAAATTCCTAAAAGCAAGGGTCAAACTCTATTTACATTAATAATTTAGCTACTTGGTCCCCACATAATAACACCATGTGAACCTCTGAGGAGTGAACCTAAAAGTAGATCACATACTTTAAACATTTTGTCCTTGAAGTTTCATGTTGCTTTCAGCCTAATTTTACTTAACCCTGAACACTACTCCTGCTTACTTCTTTTCTTCCTACTTTATTTAAGGATGCTGGCTGAGGTAAATACACAGGACTGAAACCTGTAAGTTCAGATTGTGTTGTCTCTACAATTTCAGTTTCCTTGAAGAATGTATATGAGTCTTTCAGGTAGTGGATATAGTCACTAAATTCTAAAGATAGGCCATCTTTCTCATGGAGAAACTCATTATTTCACCTGTTGGGGTGAGTCACACATTAACACTTTAATGTTGAAGAGGATACTTGATGTTCTACAAAAAAGTAAGAAACAATTTCTAGCCAAATTAATACTACATATTATTTGCTGAATTAGTAGATGGCCATTATTTTAGAATTTACTAATTGCTTAACTTCTTAATGCCATATATGTCATCACTGGAAGGGTAAGAAGAAAAACAATTTCTGTTATCTATACATGTGTCATGGAACAGTGTAGGGCAGGAGCTGGCAATATATGAGCCTCAAATAAATGCAGCCTGTTGCATATTTTTTACAGTTAATTTTATAAAGACTAGTTTTTTACCTGTTTAAATATTTGAAACAAAAATGAGAAAAATATTCATTTTCTGATGTAAAAACTGCATGAAATTCCAATTTTTGTGCCCATAAAAATCTTCATTGTAATACAGCCACATCCATTTGCTTTCACATGGCTTCTGTACCACAAATGTCTAAAACTTTTTTTTCAATAAAGCCAAGAATTTATTCTTCAAAAAAATTAAAACAATTGATAAACTTCTAGCAAGACTGATCAAACAACAAAGGAGAAAATACAAATGGACTAAAGTAATGAACAGGTATATAACTACTGATTTTATGGACATCATGAAAATAATGAAAGAATCATGCAGAACTTTCATGCAGCATTAGAAGGCTCTGGACCATCACTTTTAGTGTATAAAATTCCATATGCCTTTCCTCTTCTCAATATAATATTCCTGTACTGAATTATGTTTGGAGTCTTCTGTCCTTTTTTTTCATTATTCAAGACTTTATTTTCTCCTGTTATTTTTCTTGTCTTCTTAAAACAGTGATGCATAAAGATAGCAGACTGTTTAAAATTCTATACAAGGCTCAGAACTGCCAGCTTTTATGGGTATCCTTTTGCCAGTGGAAGAGAAGACATGCACACCATCACTTAAGTTTAAACAACTGATATCTGGTTCTGACGTGGAGACTTACATAACAGCCAGCATTCAGTGTGTGGAAAGCAGAGCCAAGATCAATGCAGAAAACTAAACCTCTCAATTCCCCTCTAAAATATAGCCATAAAGAAGTCAGGACACCACTTAGGCAGCAGTAACAGAGCGTGTATTTATGCAGGTACAAAGTGGGAAGTAGAAGGGACTGTGCCCAGGGTTTGATTTTTTTAATAAAAAATTTTTATTGAACATAAATGGTATACATTTAAATTATACTTGGTGCCCTCTCCCCCCCGCCCCTGTTTTCCCTTCACCCCTCCCACCAATGATTGTCCAGGGTAACCATGCCATATTCATAATTTTACAAATATTTGGATGTAGACCCTCATTAATCAAGTTCAGCCTTCCTCCTCTCCTATCTTTCCATTCAAACTTGCTGGTATTTCTGCTCCATTATCTGGAGTCCCACTGGTATCCTCTATGTTCCCCAGTTTGGGCATATTAGACGAAACATATGTTCCTTTTCCTTCTGTGCTTGGCTGATCTCACTTAACATAATGCTCTCCAGGACTTTCCAACTTCCTGCAAATGATATCATTTTGTTCTTTTTTATGGCTGAATAGAATTCCATTGTGTGTATTTCCCAGAGATTTGCAATCCATTCATCTGTTGATGGAGACCTGGGTTGGTTCCATATTTTGGCTTTACGAATTGGCTTTTAATAAAAGGAAGTGCCCTGCTTTGTCTCTTCTGATGTGTTTTAAAGTCTGGTTTTTTTTTTTTTTTTTTTTGGATATGAGAGTTGCTACCCCTGCTCTTTTTTGGTCTCCAATAGGATGGTATATCTTTTTCCATTCTTTCACTTTCAGTCTGTGAATGTCTTTGGCTATAAGGTGAGTTTCTTGCAGACAGAGTATATTTGGATTATGTTTTTTAATCCACAGTGCCAGTCTATGTCTTTTGATTTGTGAGTTAAGTCCTTTGACGTTAAGAGGTAATATTGAAATATGATTTTTGTTTTCTGCCATTTTATGTTCTCTCTACTATTGGACAGTTTTGTCCCACTTATTAACTTCCTCACTTCTCTGGTTCTGAAGTCTGCTTCCTTTTTCTTCCTTATGGTTTATTTCATTAAGAATTTTCTCTAGTGTTGGCTTTGAATTCATGAATTTTTTAAGATTCTGTTTATCCTGAAACACTTTTTTTTCTCTATTGATTTTGAATAGTAGTTTTTCTGGGTAAAGTAGTTTTGGTTGGAATTTGTTTTCTTCCAGGGCCTTAATCATGTCGTACCAGTCTCTCCTAGCATTCACGATCTGGGTTGTATAGTTTGGGGTGATTCTTATTGTTTTGCCTCCATACGTCACCTGTACTTTTGTTCTCACTGCTTTTAAGATTCTGTCCTTGGTCTCTATGTTGGTCATTTGGGCTATTATGTGGTGTGGGGAAGTCCTTCTTTGGTCCTGTCTCAATGGTGTTCTGTATGCCTCCTGGACATGAAGATTCAAGTCTCTTTCCATGTTTGGAAAGTTTTTTGAAATTATTTATTTGAAGAGATTATGGATGCTCTTGGTCTGTACCTTTATGCCTTCTTCATCTTGGTCTGTACCTTTATGCCTTTTTCAATGCCTAATATCTGTAAGTTAGGATGCTTTATATTATCCCATATTTGCTAGATGTCTAGGTTTTGTTGCTGTAAATATTTCTGAATGTTGCTGACTGTGTTTTCAATTTTGGATGTACTGTCTTCTAATAGTGATATTCTGTTTTCCATTCCATCTAATCTTCCAGAATTTCTTTCTATTGCTCTCTTTATTTCACTTATTGACTCTTTCATTTCATTCTAGACCTCTTTTTGATTCTTTCTTAGTGATTCTAAATCATCTTTCATCTCCTCAAGACTTGTTTTAAATCCTTTCATCATATTGTAAATCAAGATTCAGAACTCCCCTTCTTGCATTTCTTGTAGGTCAGTATTCGTGACTTCTGTCATTTCTCCACTATTCCTGGTTTTCATATTTTCAAAGTTCTCAGGCCTGTTCTTCTCTTTCCTTCCCATTGAATGTAGGTATTGTGTATTGTCCAGTCTCAGTAGTCGGTAGTCAGAAGAGTCAACAGGTAAGCAGTACTTTTTCAAGTGGTGACGATTGGGTGATGGTGAAGTAGCTAGGGTGATGGGTGCAGGATTTGGGTAAGTAGAGGATATAATTAGGTTGTGGAGGAATTTAAGTATAATGGGGTTGAATCAGGTTGAGAATGTGAGAAGGTTAGATAGTAGGACTCTTGTATTTATTAGAATATTTAGGTATGGAGATGTGAGAAACTTTGTGTGTTAAAGAAAGAGGTTCAATTAGGGGACAAGGGGAAAGATTCGAAAGAAGCTATTTGATAGTCTGAATTGTAGAGGGAATGGGGGGAAGACTCACACACAGATGGATAAAGTAACAAAATAAAGTAGAAAGATTATTATACATCAAATATAAACAGCAGCATCGACAACACAATAATGTACCACCAGAAGAGAACAAGAAGGGTTAAGAGAGTAGACAGGATAAACATAAAGCAAAATAAAACAACCTAACAACCATGTGATATAAAGTGAAAGAACCAAAATAACAAGAATCCCAAATCAAAGTAAAAAAAAAGAAGAAAGAAAAAAGGAAAAAGAAAAGAAAATGGGAATAACCCCCCCCAAAAAAAACTGAAAAGTAGAAAAAGACTGAGAAACAAAAAAGAGAAAAAACAACAACAATAAAACAAAAATTGGCAACAAAAAAGAAGAAAATAAAAAATAAAAAAACTAAATAAAAAAGAGAAGGAAACAGTCCTACTATTATACTAACATATGCTGTGGTTCTGTGCAAGTGTAACGCCTTAAGTGCCCGTGTTCTGTCAGTGGGGTTGAATGTGTTCCCCTGTGCGGACACTGGCACCCTCAGTTGTTGCAGTGTCTAGTGACTCTCACTGAGTGCCCACTGGCTCCCGTGGCTCATCTGAGTGTGTGCTGTTACCTGGCAGTCCAATCGGGATCTCTGACAGGCTGGTAGTGCTTCTATATCTGGTTCTCTGGGGGGGGATGGCAGGTCCATGTCGGGGACACTGCAGGTCTCCCAGTGTCTCTGTGGGTACCTCTTCCTCTGCGCCAACAGTGCCGCTCAGGGATTTGGCTAATCTCGAAGTTTGGGATGTTAGAGCTCTATGATCACTTTCAGACTCTTAGACAGTTCACAGGGCTGCCAGTGTTTCCATTCCCCAAAATCCTGTTTGGGTCGGCGGCTCGATATGGCACCTTTTGTGGGTGTTGCGGAGACTCTCACAGGTCAAAATTACTGGATTCCTTCTAAAGTATTCCCAGAGTCTGTTTTGGGACTAAGTTGGGCTGGGCTGCGCCCTCTCGTGGCTGGGCCTCGGATTGTCTGGATGAGACTGCACAGTATTGGGCTTGGGCTGGGTCTGTGCTGGAGCCTCAACTGGGTCTCTGCTGCAGCAGCTGAGAAGGTGCTTGGCCAGGGCTGATTAGGGGCTGCACTGGTGCTGGAGGGGGTGCTGGTGGGGAGTGGAGCCTGAGACTCCTCGGGGCCCCCGGGGTGGCTTACCTGCGGCGGGCAGTCAGGCCCGGAGGTGGCTTGGCTCGCTGGGTCCTTGAAAGAATTTTCCTCTTGGATTTTGTTGCCACGTTGGTCTAAAATTTTTTACTATTTGACTCTTTGTTGAAAAAAATGTTTGCAAACCCTTGTTCTACAGTAGTGATGAAATTTTTTTTATAAAGAAACCTACTTGAAGGAAAAGAGTATGATTATTTCTAGATCCACTGCTATTATTTATGATCTATTTGCTTGTAGGACTTGTGTTAATGCACAAGAATAGAACAATAACTCCTGCCATAATTGTCTACATTCAAAGAAAACTGCAGGTATAACTAGGCCCAGATATTTAAAGAATGGAAACTAAAATGAAACATAAACATTTTATGGAAAAAATACAGAAATAATATAAGACATCTATGACATGTTGAGAATCATAGGCTAAATAATTGTCTTTAGTTAATGTGTGTAATTCCAGAAATGGACTTTTAATACACAGCCTCAAAAAACCTCAAGAAGTCTTACAAGACCATAAAATAATATTCCCAGGTAGAAACCTCAATTTTTTAAAATTTGTATAACATCAATGAGTTCAAATATAAGTTGCATTTTACTTTATTAATAGGAATCATACAGAAAATATTAACAATTTACTTACAATTATAATATAAAGCTTTAGGCAGATGAGAATGTTTATTTCACTGTGGGGTGCATATATAAAATATTAAATCAGTGGTGGAAAAGGTAAAGATGTGCACTATCAAATTTTCAGTAATATAAGAAAAATGAAGTAAATTTGTGAATTATAGTTAATTATAGTTAGGAATAGAAACCTAAAACATATGCTATTAGAACAGCACACATGAAATTGAGGTTTAAATAATGGAGTTCATTTAACTAACATAAACAATAAAGCCAGATATTTTTCTCCCTGGATGGAATTACATTTTGACAGTTATCTAATTCATTTGATTTATTGGGATTTGTTAATTGGATCATTCAGAGTCCAAAGTGAGATGGTGATTTAAATGCAGCCCAATGGCCCCTAGAGAAATAATCAATGCTTTAGAATTCTTCTGAAGAACTGAGTTTTATTCTAAGTACTCACTTGGAGAATTAACTCAAATTTTGAAACATTTGACTGGAGAAAATAAACCTGGATCTTCTATTGAGAAACACCCCCCCCAGAAAACTGATAGAAACTTATAGTGAGACATCAGAATTCAAGCACACTGAGATTTGCAACTCAACCAATGGGAAGACTGCTTCTCAACAAGGGAAGGACAGCAGTGAAAAACTCAACAACAACAACAATAAAACAAAACTTGAAAAGCACCATAACCAGAATAAAAAACAAAGACCTACAAAGTACTCCACACATCCTGCCTGAGGAATTGATTCTAGAGACTGGTAAGATCCCATCTGGGTCAGGCCACACCTCAGGACTTGCAAAGACCTCCAAAAAGAAACCATGAATTGTTGTTAGGCCCACAACTAAGGACCATCAGCAAAAGTGGTTAGCATTTTACTCCATTCTTGACATGGACCCAACAGAACAGATGATTTAGCCAGATACTGCAGTGACAGCTGAATCCATCTCTCCTGGCAGTGATTGAGAGCAGCATCAATCAACAACATAAGTTAACAAACCAAGTATGGGAAGATATCCATGCCTGGCCACATAAACATATGCAACAAAGAAATAATCTCATGTGTGTCTGAGACTTTGTGGGATTATTACCAGTCACAGCAGAAACATAAATTAATAGAAAGCTCCTAGAGATAGACAGGAAAGAACTGTAGCTGTCAGTTTGCAAAGACATTGTAGGGACTATAGGAATCATTGGAGGACACCAACTAGTGATGAAAAAGAGAAATAAGTCATTCTATTGAGTTTTAGGCTCTGGAATCAATGAATTTATGCCTGGCTGTGTTTGAATGCCACAAAACACCATCACCTGAGGCCCACAAGATCCCTCAGGAGGGTAGCCACCCAAGACAGGGGTTATGTCCCTGGAGCTAAGGAACTGAGCCACATATGCCTCTGACTGGGGTTAGATGGAATCTCAGTGTAGTTTTGATTTGCATCTCCCTGATGGCCAGTGATGAAGAACATCTTTTCATGTATCTATTGGCCCTTTGTATCTCTTCTTTTGTGAAGTGTCTATTTGGTTCATTTGCCCATTTCTTGATTGGGTTGTTTGTTTTGCTAGTGTAGAGTCTTTTGAGCTCTTTGTAAATTCTGGATATTAGCCCCCTATCAGAATGGCGGATGGTAAAGATCCTTTCCTATTCTGTAGGCTTCCTCTTTAGGTTATTGATAGTTTCCTTTGATGAGAAGAAACTTTTTAGTTTGATGTTATCCCACTTGTTTATTCTTTCTTTAATTTCCTGAGCTTTGGAGGTTTTGTTGAGAGAGTTACTGCCTGTGTCAATATGTTGTAGTGTTGAACCTATGTTCTCCTCTACTAACTTCACAGTCTCAGGTCTAATTTCTAAGTCTTTGATCCATCTTGAGTTGATTCCTGTGTTTGGTGAGATATAGGGGTTTAGATTCATCTTTTTACAAATGGTTAGCCAGTTCTCCCAGCACCACTTGTTGAAAAGGCTGTCTTTTCTCCAGCGTATGAGTTTGGCCCCTTTGTCAAAGATTAATTGACTAAAGATGTGTGGGTTTGTTTCTGTATCTTCTATTCTAATCCACTGGTCAGTATATCTGTTTTTGTGCCAGTACCATGATGTTTTTACTACTATTGCTCTATAGTATAGTTTGAAGTCTGGGATTGTAATGCCTCCTGCATGTTTCTTATTATTGAGGATTGCTAAGATTTTATCTATCCTCAATCTGAATGTCAATAAAAAAGAAATCAAATAACAATAAATGTTGGCTAGGACATTGGAAAATAAGAACTCTTCTACACTGTTGAAGAAATTGCAAACTAGTTCAGCCACTATGGAGATCAGTGTGGCAATTTCTTAGAAACATGGGAAGCTAGAGAGTATTTGAGATAAGTATTTGAGATACTAGAGGAACTCTAAATGATGCACATGAAATTTAGTGAAGCCAAGGAGAAAGTGTAGGGGAAAAGGAAGACTAAAGCACATTAGTGGAGATATTACCATTGAATATGTGTATACATGTGAACTTATCAATGCCAATCTGGGTATTTGGTATGGGATGGCAGGGGAGACACCAAGTACTGTGTGTATGTATGTCATTGTCAACATGATTTACATTATAATATGAAAGTATGATGCACCAATAAACCAAAACAAAGAGAGAGCTAGAGAGTGAGATAGAGAGAACAAAAAGGAAAGAAAAAAGAGAGAAAGAGAGAAAGAAAAGAAAGAAAGAAAGAACAAAAGAAAGAAAGAAAGAAAAGAAGGGAATGGATCCACCATATGATTCAGCTGTACCACTCCTCTGTATCTTTCTAAAGGTGTTGAAACCACACAACTACTATAATATATAATTACCCATATTCATAGCAGCACAATTCACAACAGCCAAATTATGGAACCAAACTAGGTATCCATCGACAGATGAATGAATTACAAAATTTTGGGAAATACAGACAATGAAACTACTTAGATATAAAAATTAATAGAATTATGTCACTTGCAAAAAATAGAAGAACCTGGAAAACATTGTGTTAAGTGAAATTAACCAATTACAGAGAGTGAAGGGTCATATTTTTTTTTTCTAATATGTGCAGGTCAGGGAGTTTTTGTGATACAAGAGAGACTCCAGATAATTAAGGAGAAACATGAAGGGAACTAGGGAGATAAGGGTAGGGGAGAAGAAGGAATGAGGTTTATTAATGGAAATATTAACATCGAGTATGTGTATACATGTGAATATGCCAATGTTAATTTGGATATTCTTTATTGGGAGGGAAAAAAATGAGATGATGGTGGGGCAACAAGTGTTATGTGCATGTATGTCATTGTGAACATTTAATTATGATGTGAGGTTATAGTTCACCAATACAATTAGAGAAAAAAAAAAAAAAACCTCCGGAAAAAAAAAAAAAAAAAAAAAAAACTTTGGGAAAACTTAAGTCCATTAACAAAAGGCCCAAAGCCTATTTCTTTATTGAGAAAATGTGTTTGCCAGTGTGGCAGTGCAAGCTTGTAATCTGTTACAATGGAAGCTGAGACAGAAGGATCACCGGTTCAAAGCCAGCCTCAGCTACATAGTGAGGCCCTCGGCAACTTAGTGAGACCCTCTTTCAACATAAAGAAACTCACTTTTCTTTTTGTTTATTGTGTGTGCAAAAACATTTGTATTTTTATTTAAGTTTTATATTTATCTTTAACAGATACATAAAAACACAATAAATGTACTTATTAGTCAATACCTGTATATACTATATAATGTATAAATCAAGTTGAACATATTTATCTTCTCAAATATTCATTATTTCCTAGTGATGAAAATTTTATTTTGTTCCCCATTAAAATTTTACATCATTTACTGGGAAATGGATGGAACTGGAGAATATTATGCTAAGAGAGTAGTCAGTCAGAAAAAATAAGAAATTGGAAGCTTGTCCTAATATGTGGAACTTAGGGAGAAAATAGGTCATAGGAGGAACTCTAGACAAAAAAGGGAAACTATAAATGAGCAAATAAGATGAACTGAGATGGATGGGATGGGGGAAGAGGAAAATTTGTTAATGTGCATGATATACATTCAGAAACATATTGAAGTCAATCACTAAGCCAAACATGAGAAGGAGGAAGCGGGGAGTTAATGGGGTAGGAATTGGGCAAGAACTAATCGGGTGATGTATGCATGTATGCCTCTACCATCTTGTTTCCCATTAAGATGTATCACTACAATGCATCAATAAAATTTAAAAACTAGTGATTTTTTAAATCATAGGCTATTAGGATCTTCTGTCTAACTTCTTGAGGATTTTTTTTAATGGCTATACTGGTTGACATGACTTCCAACAGCATATCAGGATTTTATTTTCTTCCCTTATTCCAAATACTTGCAGTATTTTATGTTTTTAGAGTTCACATTCAAATAGGGGAGAGGTAGACAAAAATTCCCATTTGAATATAATTTAGGTAGAAACACATTACTTGAAAGAAGATAGGGTAGTCAGAGTGATTGAGATGAACAGCATTGCTCTAGCAACTGCAGCCAGAGAAGGCCTTTATGAGAAAGTACCTTTGAGGTGAGATCTGAGTAATGGAAAGGAGTGCAACATGAAGACATCCAAATATGTAATTTTAAATACCATATATAAACTACTTTGCTGTATTCAACATCTAAATGCAACCTATGTTTTCCTCTTTTTTTCCTTTTTTTTTTTTTTGTGGAACCCAGAAGCATTCGACCTCTGAGCTACACTCCCTGCCCTATTTTCTTTTTATTCTTTATTTTGAAACTGGGTCTCACTAAGTTGTGGAGGGCCTTACTAAGTATCTGAGGCTGTCTGTGAACCGTGATCCTCTGGTCTCAGCCTTCCAAATGCTGGGATTACAAGCATGTGCCACCTCACCTGGCTTATGTTTTCTAATCAATACTCAGAAACACTTGTGAAAGATAATTATGACATAAATTTACTCCTATCATTATTTTTGTTACATATAATTAACATTTTAATAATTCATAGAAGTTACAAAATTTTTACGGTTACTATTTCGTTTAAACCCCCTGTGATGTGGGTACTATTAATTTTCTAATTTTGCTGGGGGAAGACCCACCAAGTGCTGTGTGCATACATATCACTATCACTATGAACTGCACATTATGATGTAAGACAATAATGCACTAGTAAAAGTATAAAAAATTTAAAATAATTTCTCCATTTTGTAGGAAAAAAGGATATGGGTTCAGGGAGACCAAGTAGTTAGCCCAAAACTACCCACAGAGGAGTTTCAAAATTACAGTGAAAGGGTCTAAAAACCAGATTTTTCTTTCAAAATATGTAAGGTACTAATTTTGTTACACCATTATACATTAAGTCATACCTGTAGTTATGAGTCTGAATACTAATTAATATCCAAAACAGGCAACATATTTCTGTTCTTTAAATTAGGACTGTTAAATATCTACTACTTTAGGAAAACTAATCAGAACATAATTTTTAGTCAGAACATTCATTCTGCTTTATGATCAAAACAGAGGATAAAATTGACTTTAAAATTACCATAAATAATTATTGATATTTTTTTGTGGTACTGAAGATTGAACATATGGGCATTCTACCTCCAAGGTACACTCCCAGCACTTTTCATGTTTTTGTTTTGAAGCATGGTCTTGCTATATTACTGAGTATCTCACTACTTGTGAGGCTGTTTTAGAACCTGTGATCTTTCTGTCTTAGTCTCCTAAGTACTAGAATTACAAGTTCATCATCTAAATGCCACCATGCCTGGTTATCCATACTTATTTTTAGTGTCCTTTTTGAAAGTTTGAAAATATCCACTTATTTATTTATTTATTTATTTGTGCTGCAGATTAAACCCAGCCTTGTCCACAGGAAGGAAATACTCTACCACTGAGCTACATACACACCCCTGTTAGCATGTATGTGTATGTGTGTGCGTGTGTGTGTGTGTGTGTGTGTGTGTGTGTGTGTGTGAGTGTGATACTGGGAGCTGAAAATATGCACATTCTCCTTGTAAGCTATATCCCAGCTTGTAATATATTTTTTATTTTGAATCAGGGTCTCATTAATTTGTAGAGGGCCTTGCTAAGTTGCTGAGGCTTTCCCCAATTCTATAATACTACTTTCTCAGCCTCCCAAGTATAAGCATGTGCCACCACACCCATCTTTGGTTTATTTTAATAAGAAGATTTTTCAGTCAGTCCTTAAATTCATTCAGAACAACAAAAACAACAAAAAGCCAAAAAGCAACAAGAATAATACAGAAGTGATCACAATGCATGACTTCACCCACACACACACACACACACACACAGTAACAGGGATGAGTATGTGCTTTCCATGGACAACCCTAGGTTTAATCTCCAGCATAAATAAATATATAAACAATTAACAGTGTTCATAAACTACAAAACCATAGTAATAAAAACAGCAGGATATTAACACAAAAATAGTCACATAGACCAAGGAACTTCTTCTTTGGCTATTCTGAGTCTTTTGTTGTTCCAAAATATTTTAAGGACTGATTGACAGAAGACTCAGAAACAAACACATACACTTACAGCCAACTGATTTTTGACAAAGGAAGCAAAATCATACACTGGAAAAAAGATAGCTTCTTCAACAAATGGTGTTGGCAAAACTGGTTAACCATATGAAAAAAGAAATAAAAAAAGAAAACAAAACAAAACCTTGCAGATCCTTGAAGAGGTCATAGGTCCAACACTGCAACACATAGGCACAGGTAAAAACTTTCTCATCAAGACCCCAAAGGTACAAGAAATTAAAAGGATGAATAAGTGTTATTAAATTAAACTGAAGAGCTTTGGTAAATCAAAGGAAACTATCAAGAACCTGAACAGAGAGATAACAGAACAAGAGAAAAAATATTTCAACTTCCTCTGATAGAGGACTAATATCTAGAATATACAGAGAACTCAAGAAACTCATTGCTAATAAAACAAATAACCAATCAAATTTGGGCAATTTAATTAAATAGACACTTCACAAAAAAATGAAATTCAAATGGTATGCCACCTAGCTTCAATTAGAATGACAATCATTCAAAACACAAACAACAGCAAATGCTGGTGAGGATGTGGAAAAGTTGGAACTCTAACAAATTGTTGGTGGGATTGCAAATTAATCCAACCACTTTGTAAAACAGTATAGAGGGCAATCAGAACAATGGGAATAAACCTACCATATGGTCCAGCAATTTCACTTCTGGTTATCTACCCAAAAGAATGAAAACCAAACTAGTGCATGTGTATCTACCTTCATAGTTGCACAATTCACAATCACCAAACTATGGAGCTAGTTGAGATGTCCATCAACAGATGAATGGATTACAAATCTATGGTATATGTACAAAATGAAATTTTACTCAGCTATCAAGAACAAAATTGTGTCATTTACAAAGAAATGCATGGAACTGGAGAACATTTTGCTAAGTGAGATTAGTCAATCGCAAAAAGTAAAATATCAGATGCTATTTCTAATATGTAGGAGCTAGGGAGAAAAATGATCATAGGAGGAACTCTAAACAAAAAAAGAAACCATAGATGAGCAAGTAAGGCAACCTAACTGAATTGAATGGGAGTGCAAAAAGGAAGATTCCCTAATGTACATGATGTACATTCACAAGCATATCAAAGTCAATTATGAAGATGAACATGAGGAGAAAATGGGCTGAAAATTGAGGAAGGGCTAAATGAGTGATGTGTGTGTGTATGCCACTACCATCTTATACCTCATTAAGGTGTATTACTGGAGGCAATCTATAACTTAGACCTTTTATCAAAATAAAGAATATAAAAATGTCTTGGGCTGTAGCTCAGAGGTAGAATGCCCCTGAGTTCCATCCACATTAACACACGCACACACACACACACGCACACACACACACACACACACACACACACACACAAGATATAAAAAGACCCCAAAATAATTATCCCTCAAATATAAATTTTTCATAGTGTAAAATTTTATTAAGTAGTTATTTATGTTTTTATTTTTATTTTGGCTTTGAGCTGCCCAGCACTAATGCTAAAATACCCACCATCATTGGTTTAGAATTGTACAGTATTCATTGACTTTATGTCCATTGTAAATGAGTACACATTTCCATATATGAAAAACACACATGTATATGGCTGACAGGATTTTAATTTTCCACACATAGATGTGGAGATTTTTCAACATAACACAAGCCTCAACATAACAAAGTCAGCACTTAATGAGAAGCATACAGCTCTGCTAACCTTTCGTCAAAGGTTGATAAGAAACATCTATTTTCCTTGTACAATCTGTTAATTGTATGTTTTCATTCAAGCTGGACTGACAAGCTAATATCTGTCCATTTATATTAGGCTGTAGAGATATGTTTTACAATATGGCTTTAAAGCTGTTTTACATGTGACCTATAACTCAAGTAATTTTTATAAAATAGCATTCGAAAGGTTATCTACACTTTAACATTTGTAACACACTAAATAAATTATAGGATGCAAACATGAAAGGCAGCCATTCTTACCATCTCTATGGGTTATTATTTAGTTGATTTTAAATGGGTTAATGTTCCCATTCAGGAAGGAAATGAGAAATTTATCATCAAAACTAGTATGCTTTTAATTAATTTTTTCCTTTTAAATTTTTTATTGGTGCATTATATTCAAACATCATATTGGGGTAAAAAACTTTGTGTGTACAAACATGTACACATCGCTGATTTAACCCCTACTCAATTCCCACACCATTCCCTCCCCGAACCTCCTTCCCTTGCTTGGCTTAGTGATTGACTTCTATATGTTTAAGTACATTGTGTGTTTTAGAGATTTTTCTCTTCCCCCCTCCTTTCGGTTGTCTTGTTTGCTCCTCTATAGGATTTTCTTTTTCAAGAGTTCCTCCTATGACCCATTTCTCCCTAACTCTCACATATTAGGGAAAGCATCTGATTTCTTATTTTTTGTGACTGACTAATCTCGCTTTTAATTAATTTTTAAATTACACTTTTACAAAGAATTTAGAGAAAATGTGGATAAATAGCATAGTGGGTTTAAGAATATTTGTGTGTGTGTGTGTGTATGTGTGTGTGTGTATGTGTGTGTGTGTGTGTGTGTTTAGCCTCACAAATAGTTTCCAATGTAAACATTTACTGTTGTAAATTTAAAAATTTAACATGGATAATATACATAGAATAAAATGGAAGTGGTTATCCTATCGGTGTCAGATTCTCAATGTACGTAGAAACTACAATTAGCTTAAATCAAAACATGAGGGTAAATTTAGAATCTGAATTCTGTGAGTCTATTTCAGTATCATCAAAGGTATTGTGGAATGGTCAAATTCACTGTTTGAGTAATGATCATAATCTGAGTATCTTTAACAAAATGTGTGCCTTGATTCATTTGGCTATTAAACATAGAAAATAGACATGGTAAAATTTTAATTACTTACATTATTTTTGTAAAGAAAAACTTAGAGAGTTCCCTTGACTGTTTTACAGTTAAAATTTGATCCTCAGTTTTAAATCTAAGGTGATGCTGAGTTCTTAATACAATCTGGTCCTTATTTCCATTCATTCTAGTCCCTAGAGAGAAGAATCTCAAATGCTTTATTCTAGATCTAGTCTGTAAGAGATGATCAGTTAATAACTACTGAGGAAGTCACTATTCTACATTTTAAATTTTACCATTTTTTTTTCGGACTTGAAACTCTAAGTGAAATTATTTTATATAGCTCCACAAGTTAATGGGTGAATAAAAATAAGAACACTGGTCTCTTGAATCCTAATCTATCCATTGCCCTTTCCTCTATAGAACCATGTTCTGTCTAATTTATTGATCTTTCTTCTTCAATTTCAATTTCAAGTGACATAGAATGAAAAGGTTATCAGTTATGTCAGATTTGCCCCAATAGAAGGTTGAGCTCTCAAAACAAAGTACAGATACTATATCAAATATTATATATATATATATACAGATTAATAGTTATTCTTTCAAAAACGGGTCAGTTTTTATTTGCCTCCCCATTGTAGATTGAATCTCAGCAGTGACAACTGAAACAAATGTGCAATACATCCTTTTCTCATTAAAGAGCTAGTGGGCAATGTTGGGAGCATTATTAAGTTGAGTTGTTTTCTCTAACATTGTTATTTGTTTCTTTCACATATTACATAATCCAGAGAAAATATAAATGCTCAGTTAAACTTAAGTTCAAATAAACAATTGTTTCATTGCAACTATGCTCCAAATAGAACTATTGTTAATATGGTTAAACTGGCATGCAATATCTTCTGTCTGGCAAAAATACCTCAGGATCCCCAAATTTGCTTTCTGACAGCTTGCTTCTCATAGCTTGGTTTTAGTAGTTTTAATTTCTTTGCTCTTTATTATGTTTATTGTGTGTTAGTGAGTCTTCAGAGCATTACTATTGGCCAGTTTTGAATTACATGTGAGCAATTTACATGACTTATTAACAGATTAGTGATCTAGGTATAACAGAAACTGTTCCCCAAAGCCTTTTGAAAGCTAAGGCTGAAACTTCCATGCTATTTTTCAACCTATTCAAAGACCTTTCTCCATGTGTGTGTGGGTGTGTGAGTGTGTGTGTGTGAGTGTGTGTGAGTGTGTGTGTGTATCTTTTTTTGTTTGGTGCTGGGGATTAAACTCAGAGGATTTCTGTCTCCCAGCTATATCCTCAGGCCTATTTTTTATTCTTTATTTTGAAACAGGGTCTTACTGAGTTGACAAGGGCCTCATTAAGTATCTGAGGCTGGCCATGAACCCAGAATCTCCTGTCTCAGCCTCCCAATTACTGGGATTACAAACATGTACCACCACCACAACCAGCTTAGTTTCTCATTTATTTTCACATCTCTCCTTTTGATAGACATGAAAACGTATGTCCCTGAACTCCATCAAGAGTGTTTTCTATAGCATCTTTATGAAAATATTTTATTTATTTTTTTAATATAAAACTATTTATTGACCACTGCTCACCAGTATTTACAATAAACAATATACAGTTGGATAACATTCTGATTACTACAAAGTTATTTCTTGATTTGTATTGAACCAGTAAACCAAATACTGAAAAGACTGGGCCTACATGTTAAGGAATGAGTTGGGGTAAATACATGCAGGTCAAAAATTTAGATCATAAAAATGTGCTCACTTATGTCAGGTCCTAAATTGCCCAATCATGTTCTCATCAATCATGAGACATTCCATGTATCATGATCTTTTAGATTTTAATTTAAAAAAAAAAGAGTGGCACTAGGACTCAACCCCCAGGGAGTTCTACCACCATCTACCCCCCAGTCCTATTTATTTCCAAACAGGGTCTTGCCAAGCCACTGTGCACAAGTCTTGAACCTGCTATTTTTTAGCCTCCCAAATCCTGGGATTACGGTGTACACCACTATACTCCTAGGCGTCAAACTCTCTAAGTGTGGGGGGCACGGGGTGGGGATGGAGTCCAGGGGCATTCTGCCTTAAGCTACACTCCAGCCCCTTTTTAAGTTTGTTTTGAAACATTACCACGCCCAGCCCAGCCTTTTTTCTTAAAGGAATGGCTCACCAGAGGAACTTAAAAAATGTTCATTTACCAGGTCTTGCTTAGTTAACTAGAAGAAATCATGACTTGTGTAGTATTCTTGTCCAGGAGGGGATGTTATTGGTAGTGATAGTATTTTTCTTTAAAGAATTTTGCTAATAAACTTGTATTTATGTAATTATAAAGATATATGGACTTCGCTGCTGCAGCTTTTAAATTATCCAACTTAAATGTCCAATGAGCTATAGAATCATTAACTTGAAAGGTTATGGCTTTGAAAAAAAAGTTTCAATTTAACTTGAGGTGATATATTTCATAGTTTGCTCAAAATAATGTCATCTTAGAAACATGCACTTAAAAACTGTTTTTTGTTATGATGAATGCTTAAGAACAAAAACCGTTTACATATATTATGTACACACACGCACATACACACAAAAACTCAAAATGGTCCTTAGACATATGAGTTTAAGACAAGCTCTGCTTGAGTATGACTATAGAAATTTTCCCAGTATTTAGAAAGGCAGAGGAAACATACCATGGTATCAAATGCTGTTTTCTGATAAAGGAAGCAACTACAGAAAGCTTTTATTTGCTCAAAGTAACCAGTGCTACTGATGCAAAACAAAAAACCCAGCAACTCCCCCAATGCTACTTCCAAAACCAACATATCAAACTTGATTTTCATTAGAATGGAGTTATTTTCACACTAGTAAATCAAATAACCAAGACTCAGATTTTATATATATATATATATATATATATATATATATATATATATATATATATATAAATATATATAAAAAACAATGCAAACAATTATTGCGCTTCATCTTCTGGACAAGAATGCCAAGTCAGTCTCTCTTCATAAAAAGCAATTACAATCTGAGGACACTTCATGTTGGCCTCTTTTGCCAGCACCAAGTCGGCCTCATCAGAATCTTTCCATTTCATGAGGAACATCAGCTCCCCACTGCTGTCTGTGGCGCCGATGATCCGCTCAGGGTCAAGACCTCTGGCAAAGCCACGTGGTTTGTCGGCAGCATCTCATTTCTTCTTTGATTTGCTATCATCAGATTCACTGTCAGACAAAGATTTCCTTTTTGTACCATCTTTTTCTTTACCCGCTTTTTGAGAATTAAGAAATGCTTCAATTAATTCTGGACAATCTAAATTTTCTTCAGGTTCCCAAGTATTGTCAGCATCTGTGAACCCCTTCCACTTCAGGAAATACTCCACCTTCCCGTTCACCACACGCCGGTCCAGTACTTTTTCCACCACAAATTCTTCAGGTTCTGCCTCTTCAACTTTTTTGCTCTTTCCATTCTGTTTCTTTCCCATTTTTTGCAATGTGGTTTTATTGGAAGCCATTTTTTATTGCAGACTTGAAGAGCGCGCCGCCGCTCCGTCCGTCCGCCGCGTCTCCGGCCTGCGCCGAAAATATTTTATTTTCCCTTTATTACCATAAAATTATATTAAGATAGTAAATATTCTTTTGTAAGCTACACTGCATATAACACTCCTATAGAGATTTCAAAATCACCCCTAGGAACCAAGGTTTCTGGTTCAGAATCAGTGATTTATGCAATGCCAGAACCAGTGAAAAGTCATTATTTAATCAAGCTACTTATATAAAAATTTTAATTACTATTTTGATGTCAGTGTTTCTCAGAGTGATTTAAACAAATGTTAAATAATAATCATATAATAATTTAATGTATATTTGAAAATACTTGTTTTCTACTGTGTTTCAGTGAAAAAAAAAGGTTTAGTTTGAAAACCACTGGTCACATTTAAAAAAAGAGTTTGCCTCTAAAATATTCTATCAATTTCTGTTTTTTCTCTAAATTGACCAAATGGACCTTTCTACATGTGATTGAATATTGCCTTTATTTTCATATATATGTGTGTATGTATGCATGCATCTATGTATGTATTTTTTGGTATTGGGAATTAAACCCAAGTTTTTCCTAACTTCCATCTACATAGTCATCCTTTTTTAACTTTTTGTTTTCAAACAGGATCTTTCTAGGTTGCTAAATCTTGCTATATTGCTGAAGCTTTTCTCAAACCTGCAATCCTCCTGTCTCAAACTCCCTATACTAGGATTATAGACATGTGCCACCATGTCCAGCTATTTCCTTAAAACATTACAAGCCACATAAAAACTGAAAACCTAGCCACACTTGAAATCCCAGTAATTAGAAGCCTGAGACAGGGGGATCACAATTTGTGGCCAACCTCATCTACTTAGTGTGGCCTTCGACAACTTGGTGAGACCTTTTTTCAGAATAAAGAATAAAAAATCTGAAAATCTTTTATATGCCCACTATTAGAGCATTGGAATATTTACATTTGTTCTTACTTATTTTTTTGACATAGAGAAACTATTATTCCCATATTTCAGGTGAACATGCTGAAATTCAGTATGAAAAGATGCCTGGTTATGCTATTGAGGGTCAAATTAGAAACATTGTTATAAACCACAGCTTATTTTAATTTCTATTGAATGAGTTTTAAAACCATTATTACACATGTCAATGCCTCAGGTATCTATTGATGGACAAATAGATTTACAGGCATACATTTTGTAAGAAGATGAATATCTAGGAAATCAAAGCTATAGGAAAGAAATTTAGATACACTTGTTAATTCTCTCTATAGATGTTTGCTTTATTTTTACTCAAATGATAGGCTTAACATCATGAAAAGTAATATTTAAAAATTATTTTTACTGTATTATTAACTTGCTGATTAAGCTTGCTAAGCTGTTGTATCAGGCCAAGGATCACATATTTAATTTGGTTAGGCTGTTGCCTGATGATTAACTAAGATTTATTGATTCATTTTTTCAAGTTGAAAGAGAGAATGATTCAGAAATCTTTACCCTCTGATTTAATCAACCTAAAATAAATACCAAACTTAAAGTGATTTCTGAGTTTATCATGTAATATCACTCAGGCTCAGAATATCATTTATCATTATGGCATATCCAGACCCCATAAGTGAAAGAAACACAAACTACATAGTGAAATTTTAGAGTGCAAAGTACAAGACCACAATTACGCTGTTAAACACCCACTGATACTACTCCAAATTATCAAAAGGCAGAAATGAATTATCAGTATCTCTCCTGGTTATTGTAATATAAGTTATGTTTAAAGTTATTACATAGTTAAGTATTAAATACTTATTATTATTAAAATTAAATACTAAGATATTTATCAGACTCACTTTAAAATGAATATTGTCTTGACACAAAATTTCCGCAGCAATATAATTTAGATAAAGTTTCAAAAATCCTAACCTATGGCAGTCATATTGTAGTTAATCTTTATTTATGATTGACTGTCTCCATTTGCTGAGACATTTTGATATTTGAACAATTTAGTCTTCTCTGTTTATCTTCATTCTATAAGGGTTGAAATATGCTTTGGAGATAAAGACAATGTGGTACAGGAAGAATAATAACTTTTTAAAGGGTCTTTTTACAGCTTTTCCCCACCTAGTGATAGATAGAACTATAAATATTGAAAGTTTTAAAGCTCTGTCTTCCTGATGAGAAAACAATTCAGAGCAAAAATAAAACATTGCCTAATATCTAGGCAATTGTTCTACATCATGCCTAACATATAGGTACTTTAAAAACAGTGATTATTTTCACCTATTAATCAGAAAGCTGAAATCCTTACAGAACTGTGTATAATTAAAGAAATTTAAAATGTCATGCTGGTTAATCAACTGTACACAACTGGATACTGAATTATCTCAACTAATACCCTTGAATTAGTTTGATCTCATGTACCTATCATCTTTGTCTTGCACTGAGTAAATGGTTGTATGTTTAGTTCCTATTAGCCTTCATTTAAATTGATTTTAGGGATGTAAAATGATAACTAAGTGGGGCGTGGTGATGCAGACTTGTAATTCCCGCGCTTGGGAGGTGGAGACAGGAGGATCGCACAGGTTAGAAGCCAGCAGCGCTGGCTTAAGAGACCCTGTTTCCAAATAAAAAGGATAAATAAAAATAGGTCTGGGAGTGTAGCCTGGAGGTAGAAGTACCCCAGTACCACCACCCAAAAAAAAAAAGATAACTAATATTAAGTGTAATTCTTTTAATTTAAAGTGGGTTTTAAATCTACAGCTATTATACTCTTCTGTAAATATCTATGTCATTTCCAATTAAATATAGTACAATTATTAAGATATTCATGAAATAATTCATTTAACAAATTTATTTTAACAATTAAAATTGGCAGGAAACCAGGTGTGGTGGCTCACATCTGTAATCTCAGTACTTTGGATGTTGAGACAGGAGAATCTCAGGTTTGCAGACAGCCTCAGAAAATTAGTGAGTTCCTCTACAACTTAGTGAGATCTTGTTTTGAAATTAAAAACAACTAAATAGGTCTATGGGTATAGTTCAGTGGTATAATATCTCTGAGTTCAATACCTAGTACCACAAAAAAAGAAGGAAGGAAGGAAGGAAGGAAGGAAGGAAGGAAGGAAGGAAGGAAGGAAGGAAGAAAGAAAGAAAGAAAGAAAGAAAGAAAGAAAGAAAGAGGCAAGAAACTGTTCTCAGTTTCTATCAATGTAACATTGCATTATTTTTTCATAAAAGTTGTTTTGAACCTGTAAAGCAAACTCTGCATTCTTCTAATGGAGCATTTATCAAAATGTATTTTGTAGCAATGTTCCTTAAACAAAAACAACACACCTCCAAACAAAGAGCAGTGGTAAAAACAATCAAAATGTTTAGGGAATCTTAGAGATTCCCAGTGCGTGGAAGTTTAGTCATCTTTAAATGCCCTTTAATAAACAAAGCTGTTTATTTACTAGGCTTTCTCAAACTAATTTAACCATGGAACACTTTGTGGGCATGTGTATACCTATTAGCATTCCAAAGAAAAAGTGTTATGTGGAATACGCTTTGACCAATGCTGTTCTAGTCTAATTTGTTTGAATACTCTGTCAGACTACATTTTGAATAGCAACTTAATTTTCTGGAAGGAGCATTGAGCTAAGAATTAGAACATTTATTGTTTCCCTTGCTTACATATTTTAATATTTCTGACACAGAAAAGACACATATGTATTGAGTAAATAAATCAGCAAATGAGTGAATTAATGAGTCATGTCTTTTCTCAGAACTGGAAATGAAATCCATGGGCATTCTAACTCTGAACTACACACCCAGTCCTATTTTTTATTCTTTATTTTCTAACAGTGTCTCACTGAGTTGTGATGCCTCACTAAGTAGCTGACTGTCTGCAAACCTTGATCCTCTAGTCTCAGATTCCCAAATGCTGAGATTACAAGCATGTGCCACTATACCTGGTATGAGTCATGTTTTCTGTTATGTCATTAACTTGCTTTAGTTTCTTGAGCCAGTCTTGGAATATTGTGATTGATTCCAAAATATCCTTGTCTTTTTATTTGTTTTATTCTTTTTTCATTTCCTTGCCCTTAAATTTAAGATCATTTGCCCTAATTAGTTAACTGAAACAATAATAAAAGTGAAAATACATATTTTTGTGGTACTAGGGGTGAAACCCAGGGGCTTTTATACCTGCAGGCTATACTCCCAGAACTTTTTGTATTTTTTATTTGAAAGCAGGATGTCACTAAGTTGCTGAGAACCTCACTAAGTAGCTGAGGGCTGGCTTCAAACCTGTGTAATCCTACTGTCTCAGCCTCCCAAGCACTAGGACTACAAGCATGTACCATCATGCCTGACCCAAAATAAAAAATATTTTGAAAGTAAAAATACAATAAAATGTTCCTTTTACATAAATAAACATTTAGGTAATAAATATCATGAAATCTAGTAACTAATTTAAGTTGTACCAGCTAAAAATAAATGAAGTAAATTTAGCAACATATTAATAATTATTTAATATAGTTAATAGGAGTGTATGTTTATTATACTTCTATTTCTGGTTATATCTCTGTTTGAAATTTTTAAGAAAACAAGTTCAAAACAATTTTTTTGCATATGCACATACATGCACATATTACCCAATTAGACCTTACCCAATCCTCACCTCATAAGTTCCCCATCCTTCCTTCCCATGCTTGGCTTAGTGATTGACTTTGATGTGTTTGCTTAAGTACATCATGTGCTTTAGAGAGTTTCCCTATTTACCCCTCACATTCCCTCAGTTAGGTTGCTTATTTTATCCTCTATAAAATCTCCTTCTTTATCTAGAGTTCTTTCTGATATCATTTCTCCTTAGCCTTTGTATATTAAAGAAAGCAACTGACTTCTTTTTTGTGACTGACTAATCTCACTTAACATAATGTCCTCCAGTTCATTCCATTTCCCAGTAAATTATATAATTTTGTTTTTATTTATGGCTGAGTAATATTTCATTGTGTACATATTCCACAGTTGTGAAATCATTCATCTGTTGATGGACATCTTGGCTGTTACCATAGTTTGGCAATGGTGAATTGTGCAGCTATGAGCATAGATATGCATGCATTAGTTTGGTAGTTTGGTTTCCTTTCTTTTGGGTAGATACCCAGAAGTGGTACTGCTGGATCAAATGGTAAATTTGTTCCCAATTTTCTTTTTTTCTTTCTTTTTTTTTTTTTGGTGGTACTGGGGTTCCTGGAAGCTCTTCTACCTCTGGGCTACACTCCCAGACCTATTTTAACATTTTTATTTGGAAACAGGGTCTCCTAAGCCAGTGTGCGCGGCTGGCTTCGAACCTGCATGATCCTTCTGTCTCTGCCTCCCAAGTGCGGGGATTACAAGCATGCGCCACCACGCCCGGCTTGTTCCCGATTTTCTGAGGATCCTCCATACAGTTTGCCAAAGTGTTAGCTCTATTTTGCAATCCCACAAACAATGTTTTAGAGTTCCCACTTCTCTAGATTCTCACCAGCATTTGTTTTTGTTTGTGTTTCAATTGACCGCCATTCTAGTTGGAGTTAGGTGAAATCTCAGGGTAGTTTTGATATTGAGCATTTTTATGCATGTATTGGCCATTTTGATGTGGAGCACTTTTATGCATTTGTTGGTCATTTGAATTTCTTCTTTTGTGAAGTGTCTATTTAGTTCACTTGCCCTTTTTTATATTGGGTTATTTGTTTACTTAGTGCTGAGTTTCTTGAGTTCTCTGTATATCTAGATATTAGTCCTCTATTGAAGAAATAGGTGTCAAAAATATTCTCCCAATCTGTTAGCTCTTGACTGAGGTTCTTGACAGTTTCCTTTTTTAGACAGGAACTCTTCAGTTTCATGCAATGCCACATATTGATTTGCCTTTCAGTTTCTTGTGACTTTGTGGTCTTGTTAAGGAAAGTTTTTTTTTTTTTTTTTTTTTAACTTGTACCTATGTATTACAGTGTCGGACCTATGCCCTCTTCAAGGAGCCTCAAGGTTTCTGTTGTAATTTCCAAATCTTTTATTCATCTTGAATTGACTTTTGTGCAGGGTGAAAAAGTGGAAAGTGTGGAGGGTGAAGTGTGCTTAATACTAAACCAAGCCGCAATGATACTGACCATCTGCATAGACCAAGAAATACTCAGAGAACCAGACTCACAGTGGGAAAGTGCTGAAGGCACTTAGTATCTGCACAGACAGAGAATGCAGAGGACCTATCTGCTGAATAGTCATTTATTTGTAGAGTTGTGTTAATTTGTTGTTGGGGTTGTTTTGTTTTTTGGTTTTTGTTCTTTTTTGTGTGTGAGTGTGTATACCTGGTTGGTTTTATTTTGTTTGTTTTTTATTTTTTTATCCGCATCCCAAATGTTCTCCCAAGCTTCTTCCTTTGTACATACCTACTCTCTTCTTGCTTTCTCTTTTATATCTTTTTTTCTTTTTATATCTTCCTTGTCCTGTATTAAATTCATTTTATATCACTATACCAGAAACTCTACATTGGTTACTAGAATATTGGTACATATTTACTATTTAAAATCTTTAGTATATGCTATCTTACCAAACTTATACTCTCATTCTATTCTACCATATCTGACACTTTACCCTATTCTTTTATCTACTTCTTCACTTCCATCTTTCCTCAACTTTCACTGCTGAATACAATACAACCTGCTCTTGGATACCAGCTGACACCTAGAGACTGAGAAAAAAAGTCTATCAAAAGCAACAGATACAAACTTCTGAAACCATGAGAAGGAGGAACAACAAGGGAACAATGAGCCACCACAATCCCACAATAACAGAACCTGGTAACAGAATTTCAGAGATCTCCAGAAGGTCAAATCAGTAATGTAATAATAGATATAATACCAGAATTTCAAAAATAATTTAGAGTTTGAAAGAAATGAAGGATGCATTCATTAAAGTAAAGTCATCTATTCAAACTATAAACAATTGATTAGACCATATGGAGAATAGAGTATCACTCCTAGAAGACAATCACTCAAAAAATGAATGCATAGTTTATAACTTAGACAAAATAATTTGACTGCGGGAACTGGACACTGAAGCTAAGAGAATCTTAAAGGTAACAAAAACAAAAGGCCAAGTAACATTAAGAGGCAAACCAATTAGAATCACTCCAAAATTCCCAAAACAAGTCATGAAAGGCAGAAGGGCCTGGATATCGCATCCCTAAGGCTCTGACCAGCAGAGCCTAGGGAAGAAACAAACGAACGCCAACTCTGTTGATGAAGCTACTTCCTCTTTTAATGCTCCTTCTCAATAATAATAATGCTGCTGCTGCTGCTGCTGCCAATGCACACAGCAGGCAAATATATATCAGTCTCATAACCCCTCCCTCATCACTCCACCAACCCCAAGCTTCCCACAGCTAGGGCATGCACATTTCTAACCCTCTCATAGGTGGGCTGGCGCTGCATCACAAGGCGCTGCATCACTGATCATCCGTAGGGCACCTGATAGGGCTCACTGCGCAGGCTCAGGGCATCGGCAGCCTTGTGAGCCTCGAGACTTGGCTGCAAGCCTAGGCGCCATCTTGAGTCCACGCTGGCAACAAGCCTGGGCGCCATCTCGGTCCAGCCGAGTGGGCCCCAACACCCAGAGTAACATGTTCCAAACACTAAAAGAAAACAACTTTCAGCTGAAAATTTTCTTCCCAGCAAAACTATCTCTCAGATTAGATGGTGAAATAAAATCTTCCCTGACAAATAGCAGCTGAAGGAATTTATGTCTCCAAAACCAGCACTAGAGAAAATACTCAAGAGATTAAATATAAGCCGGGCATGGTGGCGCACACTTGTAATCCTTGTGCTTGGGAGGCTGAGACAGGAGGATCACGCAGGTTTGAAGCCAGCCTCAGCTGGCTTAAGAGACCCTGTTTCCAAATAAAATATAAAATAGGTCTAGGTCTGGGAGTGTAGCCCAGAGGTAGAAGGCCCCTGGGTTCCATCCCCAGTACCACCAAAAAAAAAAAGAGATTAAATATAAAGACAAAATAAGTAATACATGCCATAACCAGAGACACAAGAATTTCCATCCAGCAAAAAAAAAAAAAAAAAAACAGTATTTCAAACAGAAGTAAAATCTCAACATGTAAAAAAGTAAAAATCAGCCAGGCATGGTGGCACACACTTGTAATCCCAGCATTCGGGAGGCTGAGACTGGAGGATCGTAGCTTGCGGACAGCCTCAGCTACTTAGTGAGGACCTCTGCAACACAGAGAGACCTGGTTTCAAAATAAGGAATAAAAAATAGGGCAGGGGCTGTAGCTCAAAGGTAGAATGCCCCTGGGTTCCATCCCCAGACCTGCAAAAAATAAATAAATAAAATAAAAAACTAAAAATCATATCTCTCATTAATCATACTGAGTATAAATGGCCTCCACTCACCAATAAAAATACATATAGTAGCAAAGTGGATGAAAAATCAGAACCCATCTATCTGCTGCTTACATGAAACACACCTTACAAGTAAAGATAATAACAAACTAAAGGTAAAGGGCTAGAACTAGGTAATCTATGTAATCTATGCCAATGAAACTTGAAGACAAGCAGAAGTAACTATGATATCAGATAAATTAGACTTCAAGCCCAAGCTTATTAGAAGAGACAAAGAAGGTCATTTTTACCAGTAAAAGGAACAATCCAGCATGAGGTAATAATTATAATAAATATGTATGCCCCAAACTTAGGTGCAGCTACTTTCAGAAAAACAAACTCTTTGTGACATTAAGTAACATGTAAATCCCAATACAATAATACTGGGAGACTTCAACATCCCTCTCACACCATTAGATCGATCTTCTAGACAAAAGTTCAGTAAGATGCCTCAGACCTAAAAAAAAAATAAAAAATAAAACACCATTAATCAAATGGACCTGTTAGACACATATAGAATATTTCACCCAACTACATCAGAATTCACATTTTTCTCAGCTTCTCACAGAACCTTATTCAAAATGGATCCCGTCCTGGATCACAAAGTGAGCATTAGCAAATTCAAAAAATGTGACATACTTTGTTGTGTCTTTTTAGACTATAATGGAATGAAATTAGAAATAAACTATAAGAAGACTCAGAGAAACCACAGAAACATGTGGAGACTGAACACCACACTGTTGTATAAAGAATGGGTCATAAAAGAAGTAAAAGAAGTCAAGAAATTTCTACAAACAAAGGAAAAGAGAGATATAACATATCAAAACCTCTGGAACACTTTGAAGGCAGTATTAAGAGGAAAATTTATAGCACTGAGTGTTCACATAAGAGAAACAGAAAATCATCAAATAACCAAATGACACACCTCAAAGCACTTGAAAAACAGGAACAATCTAACCCCAAAGCCAGTAGAAGACATAAATCATTAAAATCATACTGGAAATCAATGAAGTAGAGAATTAAAAAAAAAGTACAGAAAATCAACAAAACCAAAAGCTGCTTCCTAAAAAAATTAACAAGATAGATAAACTACTAGCCAATTTAGAGAGAATCAACCCAAATTATGATGATAAGAGGTGAAAAAGGAGATATCACTACTGACGGTATAGAATGCAGAGGATTATCAGAAACTATGATGAAAAACTATATTCCAATAAGATGGAAAATGTGGAGGAAATTGACAATTTTCTAGATAAATACAGCCTTCCTAAACTGAGTCAAGAAGATAAAGGAAATTTAAACTAACCAATAGCAATCAAATAGATTGAAGCAATAGTAGTTTACCATCAAAGCTCAGGACCAGATGGTTTCCCAAATGAATTTATATAACCTCTATAGAAGAGCTAGTCCCAATACGCCTTAATCTAGTTTATGAAATTGAAAACAACAACAAAAAAAGGACTCTCCCAAATACATTCTATGAAGCCAATATCACATTAATACCAAAACCAAATAAAAACAGTTCAAGAAAGGAAAACTACAGACCTATATCTTTCATGAAATTGTATGCAAAACTGCTAAACAAAATACTAGCAACAAACATTCAAAACCATATCAAGAAAATCATACACCATGACAATGTCGGGTTCATCCCAGGAATGCAAGGCTGTTTCAATATACAAAACTCGATCCCTGTAATTCATCATATAAACAGAACCAAAGACAAAAATCACAAAATCATTTCAATAGATGCTGAAAAAGCATTTGATATGATCCAACTTCTATTTATGCTAAAACCACTGCAGAGAATTTAGAGAAAGAACATACATACATATTAAAGCCAACATCATAAAGAACAACATCATAAAGGCAATCTACAATAAGCCCACATCCAACATCCTATTAAATGGGGACAAACTTCGAGAAATCCCCCTAAAAACAGGAACATGACAAGGATGTCCATTATCACTACTTCTTTTTAAAATAGTACTTGAGACTCTAGCCATAGCAATAAGACAAGAAAAGAAAATCAAAGGAGTAAAAATAGGAAAAGAACTCAAACTAACTCCCTGGTGCAAATTCTCTTAAATATGTGATAGGAAATAGTCAATAGGGATTCTATCATCAGTCATATTAACATGCTTTTACATTTTCAAAGCATTGTTTACACTGATTGTGTAGATTGAGTTAGCCCTTGAAAATATATGTGATGTTTCAATAATCTGAGAGACCCAATGCATGTTATCATGGCCCATCCACACAAGATATGTTAACTGAATGGAATGAGGACTTTTCATGCTTAGGTATATTTAGGCACAATGCTGAAGTTGTTTTTATGGTTTATTATCTTGATTTTGTGACACAGTTATTCTTTAGTGATGATTGCTTATCTGTATATAGTAGTAGATGGGGTAGCACACTATCTTCATGCCTGTAGCATGCATAAAATTATATACAAGTTGCAGAATTGCAGAGTTTGGCTCAGTTGCTATTTAAATATGAGCTGACTACCTAAGTGAAAAGCATTCTAATTTTAATAAAGTTAAAATTAACTCATCATCAGTTTGATGTTTATAAAAATTATAAATAGCCCACTAACTCTTCTTCCTTAAGAATTTATGATAAAGATGGAGTTATAATTTGAAGTTAAAATATCTCCCAGAATTCTTGTCATAGAGAAAGCAGCCATTTTGGAGGCAGGGCTTTGGTTGCTGAGGATGGGCCCCTGGGAGTGTGGTCTTGGAGACTGTATGTGTACCTCACCTCCCCATTCTCTCTTTCTTCTTCTTGCACCCATAATGTGGAAGCAAAATCCTTCTGCTAGAGCTCATTCTGCATTATGCCATCATGCCCTGAGGTCTGCAAATGTATCTGACTTAACATGGATTAAAACCTCTGAAATATCCAGAAGAGTGAGAAAATAAATTTTTCTAAGTTGTAGACATCAGGTATTTTGGGACACAGTAATGAGAACGCTTACTGAAAAAGATGGCTAACATATATCTTTTTGTATGTGATACTGAAGACTGAACCTAGGGAAACTACCACGGAACTACATCCCAATCACTTTTTAGTTTTATTTTGAGACATTTTCTCAATAAAGTACCCAGGATGGCTTCAGACTTACTATCTTCCTGTTCCAGCCTTCCAAATATTGGCATTGCAAGTATGCATCATTGTACCTTGCTTAACATTATATATTTCTTTTTTTTTGCGGGGCTGGGGATGCAACCCAGGGGCATTCGACTCCCGAACTACACCCCCTGCCCTGTTTTTTTATTTTATATTTTGAATCAGGGTCTCACTAAGTTGTAGAGGGCCTCACTAGGTAGCTGAGGCTGTTCGCAAACTGTGATCCTCCAGTCTCAGCCTCATGAATGCTGGGATTACAAGTGTACACCACCATACCTGGCAACATCTTATATATATTTTTATTTTTATTTTTTATTGAACATAAATGGTATACATTTAAACTATACTACTTAGTGCCCTCTCCCCCCTGCCCCTGTTTTCCCTTCCCCAATCCCACCAATGATTGTCCAGGGTAACCATGCCATATTCATAATTTTACACATATTTGGATGTAGACCCTCATTAATCAAGTTCAGTCTTCCTCCTCCCCTATCTTTCCATTCAAGCTTTGCTGATATTTCCTCTCCATTACCTGGAGTACCACTGGTATCCTCTACGTTCCCTAGTTTCGACATATTAAAAGAAACATCTGTACCTTCTCTTTCTGTGCTTGGCTGATCTCACTTAACATAATGCTCTCCAGAACTTTCCATCTTCTTGCAAATGATATGATTTTGTTCTTCTTTGTGGCTGAGTAGAATTCCATTGTGTGTATTTCCCAAGTTTTGCAATCCATTCATCTGTTGATGGAGACCTGGCTTGGTTCCATATTTTGGCTATTACAAATTGTGCTGCTATTGAACATAGGTATGCATATGTTGCTATAGTTCTTTGGATTCAACACTTTTGGAAAAATACCCAGGAGTGGTAGAGCTGGATCATATGGTGGATCTATTCCTAGCTTTCTTAGGAATCTCCATAGTGGCTGAAGTAGTTTGCACTTCCACCAACCATGTAAATAGTTCCTATTTCCCCACATCCTCACCAGCATTTGTTGTTATTTGATTTCTTTATGCTTGCCACTCTGACTGGGGTTAGATGGAATCTCAGTGTAGTTTTTATTCGCATCGCCCTGATGACCAATGATGTAGAACATCTTTTCATGTATCTATTGGCCCTTTGTATCTCTTCTTTTTTGAAGTGTCTATTTCATTCATTTGCCCATTTCTTGATTGGGTTGTTTGCTTTGCTAGTGTAGAGTCTTTTGAGCTCTTTGTATATTCTGGATATTAGCCCCCTATCAGAGTGGTGACTGGTAAAAATCTTTTCCCATTATGAAGGCTTCCTCTTTAGGTTATTGATAGTTTCCTTTGATGAAAAGAAACTTTTTAGTTTGATGCTATTCCACTTGTTAATTCTTGCTTTAATTTCCTGAGCTTTGGAGGTTTTGTTGAGAAAGTTACTGCCTGTGCCAATATGTTGTAGTGTTGAACCTATGCTCTCCTCTAATAACTTCACATCTTATATTTTTAAAATAACTCCTTAATCAAGCATCTTTAGAGAAATTTATAAAGTTTTGCCATCTCTTAAATTATTGAATTAGAGAAATGTACAATTATTAATTTGCATGTAGCAATTTATGAGGAAATGAAAAATCAGGAACCTTTTTCTAATTAGATATTTAGGATTATGTATGTATACTAAAATCAAAGTAATATAGCCCTCTATTCTTACATTTGAAAATAATATGAGCCATTTTGTTGCTTATATTTTATGTTTGTGCTAACAATTAGTAAAATTCTTTTCTGATGTGCATGGAAACACACAATCAAGCATAGCAGTACAGGTAATTTACTGAGCCTTTTCCTAACTTTATTATCACAAAAAATGGCAGAAGTCTCTTATTCTGTATAGTTCATAGCTATTTCTAATCCAGATAGCTGTAGGATGAAATTCACTGGCATTGTCCAGCTGGCAAATTGAGGACATATTCTAAACCTACACTGAATCAGTATTGCAGTATGTCTTATCATTTTTACTGTTTTCTCTCCTACCTACTTTTAATATACTTAATTCTGGAACAAATATGGAGGGAAATGTCTCAATTCCATTTAACAAATGTCTTTAGCTAGTTGAGAGTTGAGGCAATTTTTGAAGAAGAATTGGGAAGTATAAACAAGAGGGTCCTTGGATTTGTAAAGACAACCAGTTTTTGAATCTTTATATACTAGATTCTGTTGTAGAATTTGTTGTAGATTTTAGTGAAGAATAAGATCCGAGGAAGCAAGTCTTATGGAAGTGGTCCATTTTCTTCTTTTCCTTTAGGTTCATCTAAATCTATATGAAACATTTTACTGGAGCCCATCTGTCAAGGACTTTATTTTGTGTGTCATATACAGCAATGAATGTTGAAGCTATTTTGATTTGAGGGCTTTGAGCATAAAACTAATCCATCAGTCTAAGACAAATTAAAGGGAATTTTTGATGAATGAGATACAGTTCAGGAAATTCAGGGGCACCAAGATATTCTGAGCCATGGATGAAGCAAGAAGTGACCCCAGATAAAACTCCTTAGTAGAAAGAGTGACTTAGAAGACATCTCTGATTGATGGATATTATTAACACAACCCAAGGACTTTTCCATTGGCTCCATAGATTGTCCACTTACAGCATTTTTAAAAATTACTAAAATCAGATCTTGATTAAATAGATACTTAAGGAGCATGTTGCTCTTTAGAAGAGTAAGATACTATATATCAATTATTTGAGTGACAGAATTACTGTGCAAGAATAGGGTGCTACAGAAGTCCAGTTGAGAAGCATTATACAAAGCCCATATTGATTCATTAAACAAACATCTACGATAAACCTACTATGATCAAGACCCTAAGTACACATAATTCAATACTGAATAGAAAATGTGTGACTTTTGCCTTTCTGGAACTTACAGTTTGGAAAGAAAGAAAATTAAGTACTTATATGTCCTAGCTATTATCAACAGAAAGTAGAGCCTCATCTCATGACATGATGTGGTTAGGTGTATACATGCATCCCAAACCTAGTCAGGGTAATTAATGTTAAGTGCTAATACAAACAACCCTCAAAACAATGAAACTTTATAGTACACTGTAAATTGGTGACATTGTGGCTAGAAAATGAGGAATTCTTTTCATTTTTTTACATAGCCTACTTTTACCCTGCCTTGTTATGTATCATTTTAAGGACATATTTTATCTCCATAACTAGGATTCTACCTTCCTTTAGAATTTTAGATATCTTTGTTTTCCTGGTGCTTATCATATGTCTGTTTTGTGTTTATTTTAGAGGGTACTAGGCATAAAACTCATGAAGAATTTCTGCTCATGTACACTACTAATGCTTTTCATTTTACTTTTTGTTTATTTTGAAACAGGGGCTCACTAATTTACAGTAGAGTAGGCTCAAACCTGTGATGCTTCTGGCTCAACCTCCACTATACTGGGATTACAGGTATGTGCCACCACACCTGGCTTTGTATGTTTGTAGTTAAAGATAACTCTCTACTTGTGTACAGATTATTATATTAGTTTGTAATAAAGAAGATTCTATGTGAGATGATTCATAGACGGATAAAACAGGGTATATTACTTCATTTTTTCATTGTTATAATGAAATACCTAATTATGGCTAGTTTTATAAAGAAGACAGATTTATGTAGTTTACTATCTAGAAGTTTAAGAACCTGGTGCCAACATCAGCTTGGTACTGGTGAGGGCCTCATAGTAAATGACATCACATGGAAATAGCTTATGAATAAAGGAGAAATCACATTGCCTGACATGAAGTCATGGTTAAAGGGAGAAGACAACTTTGTGACTTCACACTAGGGTCCTATTTTTAAAGGCCTCAGCAACTTTATACACCTCTACTCTATGAAAAAAGCTCCCAAGACATAGATCCTCAGGAAACACACTCAAACATTATTTAAAATAAAACACAGGGAGAATATTTTGATCATTTTTAATCATAACTACCTCATTTTACACATGAGTAAGCTGAAATCCAGAAAATAGTTCTGTTATTGAGTGATTACTTCCCTAGAAGATAATATTATGGAGAGGTAATTATTTTCTTCATTTCTTGCTTTCTGAGAGAACTATTTCAAATGGAAAGCACCAATATATAAGAGGTTTATTTAGGAAGTGGGAGGGGCACAGTAATTAAATAAGGCCATGATAAAGGGAGTTACATTTCAGGGAAAGGCCTGGGTCTTTTCCCTGTGTGAGTGATGGCAAAGATAAAAGGAGTTATAGCCCACAGAGAGGGCGTCTGTAGTAGTCGGTTTCAGAGAGTGGAAGTATGGGACTTAATACTCTATGTGTACTTGAGTGAGTCTGTGTTGTTCTCATTGGGAGAGTTCCATTACCCCTTAGTGACTCTGCATTGTCTCCATTCCTCCCTTTCTACTAGAAGAGAGATTAATCTCTCTGCAGTTTTCCTTTTATTATTGTGTGATGGAGGTAGATTGAATGCAGGGGCATGCTAACTCTGAGCTATACCCCCAGCCCTTTTTAATTTTTGTTTTGAAGCAAGATCTTGCTAAGTTGCTGGGGCTGTCCTCAAACCTGAGATTCATCCTTCTGTTTCTGCCTTCCAAGTACTGGAATTACAGACACACACAGCTATTTTATTTTAAATCATCTGTTCATGACAGAGAACAGAGTTTTGTTTCAAATCTCCATCTTGGGAGAACTGAAATGCAAGAGAGTCATTCATAAATGAAGATGAGGTGGCAAAGTGGACAAAAGAAAGGAAATATATATTTGTAGACTTACATAGCCAGAAGACATCTCTCTCAGCTTCTTTAGGGGAATGGAAGCAATCCTTTGCTCTCAGTTTGAGGAAATGCAGGATGCAGAAAAACAAGTTTTCAGGATGTTGTCCATAATTTAAGAGTTGGTTTCAATTCCTCCATTATTGTTCATCTCTCATCCTTGAGCAAATTAGTGCTTCATATCTCCTGGCTGGCAGGTCAGTGTTGGATCAATGTGCAGATCCTATCAGTGAACTCAAACATAGAAATAAGATGCTTATTCATGAAAGAGGCAAAGTCTAAAATGAGGTTTTAAAAGTGAATTTATGTGATTATCACGTTCCTATCTCTGAAAGATTTCCTCTGCTGATTATTTTCTAAGCATATTGTCCCAGTTTGATCTGATTAAATCCCATGTTGGAGGAGAAGTGACAGTTTGAGTTGGCTTCAAAAGACCTCTATTTAGACAAAATACCTATGGTACTGGGGATTGAACCCAAAGGCATCCTGCCTTTGAGCTACACCCCATAATTTAAGTTTTTTTTTTTTTTCGAGTCTAGGGATGGAACCCAGCAGCATTTGACCTTTGATCTCACCACCTTCCCTACTTTTTATTTTTTATTTGAAGTAAGGTCTAACTAAGTTATGGAGGGCCTCAGTAAATAGCTGAGGCTTTCCACAAACCAAGATACTTGGTCTCAGGCTCCCGAATGCTGGAATTACAAGCATGTGCCACCATGCCCAGCTTTATGTTTTAATTTGAAATAGTATCTCACTAAACAAAGTTAAAGAGGGCCATAAGAGGTTGCTAAGATAAACTCACAGCCCTCTTTTTTAAGTTTTTATTGGTGCATTGTATTAAGTTTTTATTGTTGCATTTTTATTGGAAACATATTTACATATAACACATCACCCAATTAGCCCTTACCCAATTTCCACCCCATTCCCTCCCCTTCCCTCCTTCTTATGCTTGGCTTAATGGTTGACTTTGATATGTTTGTTAGAGTACATTATGTGTATTAAAGAATTTCCCTCTTGAAACATAGTCTTATTAAGGTATTGCCTTCTAGCCTTGAATCTGTGATCCTCTTGCCTTGACCTCCCAAATTATGGGATTACAGGTGTGTACCACCATGCCCAGCTCCTCTTTCAGCTATTTTAGAGCAACAGTTTGTGGAAAGATTAGCTTTTAGGCCACAAAAATACAAAACATCAATATGAGCAAAGCAATTCAATTTGTATAAGAGATTTGAATTCAAATATAACACCTTGGTGCTATCATCTTAATTCAAAGCAAACCAACTTGTCTATTAAAAAAAGGACTGTCAGATTTGCACTAAAGAGTGCTTGTCACCTAGAGTTCTTTCTATATAAGTCAATGTTAATTTTTATCTGGGAAGAAAGTTTACCCTATTTCATAAAATCTTCAAAATCTAGATACAGGTTAGAGAAATATGATGTTCTTCAATATAGTCTACAAGAATTAATGGCACTCTGTCATTTAATAATATACATATATACATACACTTGAATTTACTCTGTAAACTAAATTTTGATATAATAAGTAAAACTGAGAAAAATCCCTTTGGCACAAGCCTGTAATCCTAGTGCTTGGGAGGCTGAGACAGGAGGATCAAGGCCAGTGAAGACCTTCAGCAACTTAGTGAAAAATCCCTTTAAAATACTTAGTCTTCTACTGTATCAAAATCTTTAAATTTATCTTGAGATGGAGGATAAATAAAGCAGGATATTAATTACAGAGACATAGCTCATATTAACAAAAATGACTAAAATGTTATACAAAATATTATTACTTAAGAACTTAGAAATTTAGCAAAACAATTTAATTAAACACTGGGTGATATGTACATGTAAGCCTTTACATCTATACTATCAGGTTTTACATTTTAAAGTATGTGTGTTAATTAAAAGAGTTGTAAAAGTATTAGAGCCTTTTTGTCCCAGCTACTTAACAAAAGCTGAACCACTATCATTTTCCGACAGTCCTCATCTTATACATTGCCTCATCTTATACATTCTTTTGCAATGTAAATTTGACCTGTCTAATCTTATTTATTTGACTTGGAGTTTTTTCATTGACAATGATTCAAAATTTCCAATCTCGGATATAATTTTGACATCAGACATAACACAATATCCATTAAAAAGTTTTGAGTGACTTTGTAAGAAAACAGTGAAGAATCATACTGATTAGAACAATAAAATTCAGGTAATTTATATAGAAAATACAGTGTCATAAATGAAAATACCTTTGTTATAATTATAAAAATTCTTCCTGAAATTGACCCTTTATATTGCCCCTCTGTTGAATGTCCATCCCATAACTACTTGCTGAGTATTGGGAAAAGTGAGGGTTTGGGAAATAAAATATCTTGGCATAATGATACAAATAACTCTCTATTCCCTTTTCTAAGAGTGAGTTTTACTATGTTCTAGAATAATGATCCAAGGTTTTACTCCCGCAGGTTTAATATAATATGAGTTTTATAAACAATGCTATATAAATTCATGTTTAACCTAATTACTAAAGGGACTGGTGTTAGTCTGCAGACAATTGTAAACAGACTTTTAATCTGTTTTTACTGAAGGCTAATTAACATCAATTAAAAATCAAAAATTTGTGTTCTGCATATCAGCAACAGACATTTTCTAACAAGACAGCTATAAAATGAACTTAAAAGAGGCAACTTATTTTAATAGAAAATTTCTAAAAAATTATCAAACATCAAATTTCATTCATATCCAATATAAATAATAATAACTAAAATTCTGGAAATGTATTTAACACTTAGGTTACTGAATGATGGTGTAAATAGTTAATTTCTGAAAACACTGCTAAAACTTATGATTAACTTACAAACTTAAGAAAACTGGACAATTTCTTGCTCATTACTAAAAATGTGTCATTTTGGAAATCAGATATATAGAGATTTCCAGCATTTTACATAATCATATAGGCAGAAGAGAAAAAAATGGCAACTGCAAAACACAGTACTTCTCAGTGGCTGAAATAAAGTTCAACTACTGAGAAGGCAGCGTTTTAACCAACAAAATAAATATATCTCAGGAACCAAAACAGATCCAGGAACCTCAGCAGAAGGAATCCAGAAACCCTGAACTGTGAGATCAACTGCAAAAACAATTTTAAAAAATAAAAAATATTTGAGCATCAGATCTGCTGCAGACACAGCCGGGCTGCCAGCAATAGTGTGGGTTACCAGCCCAAAGTGCAATACCTGGACCTGACACCAACGTGGCAAAATAACCCAAGAGTTTGAAAATGGACATAGAGCTCTAACATCTTAAGTAGCGAGTGGTGACCAAGCCAGGATCCCATGTACTCACCAAAGATAGGACCACAGTGGCACAGCGAGTTGTCCAGACACCTGGATCAAGGAAGCCAGGTATCTGAGTGCATTCAGAGAAGCTGTGGGTCTTAGCATGCACCCCAGGTCCGACACTAGCTCTGGGTGCTTGTCTCCCGCGCTAGGACCCAGAGATATCCTCGTGCACCCTACCCATACCCCAGGACCTGTGCTAGTTGTCTGTGCCACCCACACTCCTAGACCTTGTGCTCGCCTTGTGCGCCTAGCCTGCGTGCCCTGCCAGAGACCTGGAGTTAAACTAGCAGGCTCTGCCCTCTTCCCAGGATGGTGCTAGCTGTTTGTTCCCCATCTGTGCCTCAGGACTGAGTGCTAGCATTGGGCCCCCAGCCCGTGCTCCGGGTCCAGCACTAACCATGTACACCTGGCCCACGCCCTGGGACCTACTGCTACCCTCTTGTGCCCTGCCTGAGCCCAAAACCAGTGCAAGCCTTGGCGCCCTGCCTGTGTCCATGGATGTAGTGCTAGCTGTCTGCACCTGCCCTTCATCATGAGACTTGGCACTAGCCTAGAGCACCCAGCTCGCACACTGAGTCCAGGGCTAGCCCTGTGCACCCTGCCCTAGCCCTGGACAAGGTGCTAGCCATCTGCACCCACCCACACCCCATGACCAGTGATAGCCATACACCCAGTTCACGCCCTGGGACCCAGAAGTGCTCTGGCTGTAATTGTGTGTGCCCTGGGACCCTAATGTAACTTGTTCCCCAGGGTGCACCTTGGGACCCCACAGGCTAGCCCAGTTAGAATTTCCAGAGACACAGGAAAAGTATTCAAGGTGCAATACTTGTACAGGGCCTCAGGGAGAGGTTCTAAGACTCCTTTGGACACCATCCACACCTGTGGTAGGGAATCACAGGCCTGAGTCCATGGTGGAGAGTGCAGAGACACTACCACAGTCTGGAAATATACAGAACCCGGGACTTGTACCGAATTTATTAACAGTGACACCAGATGCCCTAACACCTAATCCCAAAGCTGTCAAAGGCAAGAAAGGGGTCAAAACACCCAGAGAGTGGTTTAACAAGCTGACAATAGAGTACAGAGCAAATTAAGAGATATTGGATTATATAATGAAAGCTACCACAGCAATCAGAAATTCAGATATTTTATGGACCCGACTCAATATTTATAAATTAGTAGAAATGTTTTTGTTGATGTTGTTGTTGTTTTTTATCATTGTTAGAAGACAGTTCATTCAAAACCAAAAACGCAGTCAACAGCATACAGATGTCAGTATAGCAACAAAACTTAAACATCCAACAACTATGGGACAATATGAAGTGTCCTAACTTACCGATAAAAGGCATTGAAGAAGGAATAGAGGTACAGCCCAAGAGCATCCATAATCTCTTCAAAGAAATAATTTCAGAGAATTTTCCAAACATAGAAAGAAACTTGTATCTTCATGTTCAGGAGACATACAGAACACCATTAAGAAAAGATCAAAGAAGAATATCCCCATGCCATATAATAATCAAAATGACCAACATAGACATCAAGGAAAGAATCTTAAAAGCAGTGAGAACAAAAAGATAGATGACATATAGAGATAAAGCAATAAGAATCACCCCAGACTATACATCACAAGTCATGAATGCCAGGAGAGACTGGTATGATGTGATATAGACCCTGGAAGAAAACAGCTTCCAATCACAACTGCTATGTCCAGCAAAACTGTTATTCAAATTTGATGGAGAAACAAAAGTGTTTTGAGACAAGCAGAACTTCAAAATCATTCATGAATTCTAAGCCAACACTAGAGAAAATACTTAGAGAAATAAACCAGAAAGAAGAAAAAAGAAACAGACTCCAGAACAAGAGAAGATATGAAGTTGATCAGTAGGGCATGTAAGTAGAGAAGAAATAATATTATATTCCAACAGAATATAGAACACAAAATGACAGGAAACAAACACCACATTTAAATAATAATACTGAGTGTCAAAGAATTTAACTCTCCAATCAAAAGACACAGACTGGCAATGTCTATTAAAAAACATAATCCAAATATATGATGTTTGCAAGAAACTCACCTTATAATTCAAAAGACATTAACAGACTGAAAGTGAAAGAATAGAAAAAGATATATCATGCCAATGGAGACCAAAAACGAGCAGAAGTAGCAACACTGATATCAAAACAGACTTAAACTAAAACACTAGAAGAGACAAAAAGGCACTTCCTTTTATTTAAAGGAACAATCCACCAAGAAGATATAATGATAGTAAATGTTTATGCCCTAAATGTGGGTGCAGCCATATTTCTCAAATAGACCCAAATATAATAATAGTGGGAGATTTCAATATACCTCTCACACCACTGGATAGACCTTTAAGGCAAAAGATGAGTAAAGACTCTTCAGAACTAATGAAAACTATAAACCAAATAGACTTAATACACATATACAGAATATTCCAACCAGGAACAACAGAATATACATTCTTCTCAGCAGTCCATGACACCTTCTCCAAAATAGGTCACATCCTGGGACACAAAGCAACCACCAGCAAATTCCAAAGATGTAATAGCATTCCCTGCATATTTTCAGACCATAATGGAATGAAAGTAGAAATCAACAACAGGAAACCAAATAGAAACTATTTAAATACTTGGAGACTGAATGATACACTATTGAATGATGAATGGGTAAGATTGAAAATTAGGGGAGAAATAACAAAATTTCTGGAATGAAATGAAAATAGAGAAACAACTTATCAAAATCTATGGGACACTTTGAAGACAGTGTTGAGAGGAAAGTTCATAACATTGAGTGCTCTCATAAGAAAAACAGAAAGTCGCCAAAAAAAAAAAAACTTAATGACACAACTGAAGGACCTAGAAAGAATGCAACACTATAATTCCAAAGCCAGCACAAGGCAGGAAATTATAAAAATAAGAGAAGAAATAAATAAAATAGACAACCAAAAAAACAATTTAAATAATCCACAAAACAAAAAGCTGGTTATTTGAGAATATTAATAGGATTTACAAACCCCTGGCCAACCTAATCAAAAGAAAGAGAGAATCAACTCAAATTATTAAAATCAGAGATGAAAAGGGAGACATCATCACAGACAGAAGGGAAATTCAAAGGATTATCAGACACTATTTTGAAAATTTACACTACAACATTCTGGAAAACATGGAAGAAATTGATAGATTTCTAAGCACATATAACCTACCTAACTGAACCAATAGGCCATAGCAAGCCTAAACCAACCAATAGCAAACAAAGAAATCGAAACAGCAATCAAAATTCTGCCATCAAAGAAAAGCCCAAGCTTTGATGCGTTTCCAGCTGAATTCTACAAAACTTTCAGTGAATAACTAATACCAATACTTCACAACTTGTTCTGGGAAATTGAAAGAGATGGAGGTGGAATTCTCCATAATTCCTTTTATGAGGCCAATATTACAGTAACCCCCAAACCAAATAAAGATACTTCACTAAAGTAAAATTGCAGACCAATATCCTTAATGAACATTTATGCAAAAATTCTAAACAAAATACTATCTATATGCATTCAAAACCATATCAAAACAATTATACACCATGACCAAACAGATTTCATCCCAGAAAAGCAAGGCTGGTTCAAAATACACAAATCAATACATGTTACTCACCACATAAATGCAACTAAGAACAAAAACCATATGATCATATAAATAGATGCTAAAAAAGCATTTGACAAAATCCAACAGTCATTTACGTTAAAAACACTGTAGAAAACTGGAATAGAAGGAACATATTTCAACATCATTAAGGCAATATACAAAAATCCCACAGCCTTTTCAACAAATGGTGCTGGGATAACTGGCTTTCCATTTGTGGAATGTTGGATCTGAATCCTTACCTCTCACCATGCACAGGAATCAACTCGAGATGGATCAAAGTCTTAGAAATTACAGCAGACACTGTGAAGTTATTAGAGAAAGGCATAGGATCAACACTCCAACATATAGGCACAGGCAGTAACTTTCTCAACAAGACTTACAAAGCACAGGAAATTAAAGCAAGAATTAACAAGTGGAATTGCATCAAATGAAAAAATTTCTTCTCATTGAAGGAAACTATCAAGAACCTAAAGAGGAAGCCTGCAGAATGGGAGGAGATATTTACCAGCCACCACTCCGATGAGAGCTAATATCCAGAATATACAAAGAGCTCAAAAGACTCTACAGTAGCAAAACAAACAACCCAATCAAGAAATGGGCAGCTGAACTGAATAGACACTTCACAAAGAAAGAGATACAAATGGCCAATAGATACATGAAAAGATGTTCAACATCACTAGCCATCAGGGAGATGCAAATCAAAACTACACTGAGATTCCATCTAACCACAATCAGAGTGGCAAACATAAAGAAATCAAACAACAAATGCTGGTGAGGATGTAGGGAAAGGGGAATTCTTTTACACTCTTGGTAAGAGTGTAAAGTAGTTCAGCCACTATGGAGATCAGTATGGAGATTCCTTAGAAAACTGAGAATAGATCCACCATTTGATCCATCTATACCACTCCTGAGTTTCTTTCCAAAGGGCTTGAAATCAAAGAACTACACTAACATATGCATACCCATGTTCATAGCAGCACAGTTTGTAATAGCAAAAATATGGAACCAAAGTAGATCTTCATCAACAGATGAATGGATTAAAAATTATGGAAAATACACACAGTGTAATTCTATTCAGCTATAAAGAAGAAAAAAATCATATCATTTGCAAGAAGATGGAAAGGACTGGATAACATTATGTTAAGTGAGATTAGTCAAGCACAGAAATAGAAGGGACATATGTTTTCTTCAATATGCCAAGCTAAGGAGTAGTGGTAATACCAGAGGGATTCCAGATAATAGAGGGGAATCTCAGCAAAGCTAGAATAGAAGGATAGGAGAGGAATAAAGCTGAGGTTGCTCAATGGAGGAGCTACATCTGGATATGTGTAATAGTATAAATATAGCGTGGTTAACCTGGACACTCTTTATTGGGATTGGGATGGGGGAAGGGGAATGGTGGGGAGAGGGTACAAAGCACAATCTAAATGTACACCATTTTCAATATGTTCCACATATAAATAAAATAAAATATGGAAAAATAAATAAATCATAAATAAATAATCTCTCTTTTTGGCTTTCTAAGACTGGGAATAATGAAGTACAAATAAAGTTTTTTTTAGTTTAAGAAATTTTGACAATGTTTGAAATAATACTTAAATATAAACTCTTATAATTCATTCCAAATTCACTGTAGAAATTTTATTGCATAGGTTATTATGTGAATTTCAAAATCTGTTGAGTAATTAATATATATACATACATAGACATATAATGTTATGTATATGCACAAACTTTTGTGGTACTGGGAATGGAACCCAAGGCCATTCTACCACTAAGCTATAACCCTAGCCCAATTTTTTATTCTTTATTTTGAAACAGGATCTCACTCCATTGCAGAGGGCCTCACAAGTAGCTGAGGCTGGCCTCAAACCTGCACTTCTCCTGTCTCAGCCTCCCAAGTGTTGGGATAAGGGACCTTTGCCACAATGCTCCTTTTTATTTTTTGGTACTGAGGATTGAACCCAGGGCATTCTACCTCCAAGCTCCATCTCCAGTCCTATTTTTTTTTATTCTTTATTTTGAAACAGGGTCTCAATATGTTGCTGAGGGTCTCACTAAGTTGCTGAAGCTGGATTCCAAACTGTAATCCTTTCTCAGCCTCCCAAGTATTGGGACAAAAACCTGTGAATCACACCTTTTGTGTGTATTGTATGTGTGTGTGTGTGTGTGTGTGTGTGTGTGTGTGTACTTATGTGTGTGGTACTGGATATTGAGCCCACAGGCATTATAACTCCGGGTTACAACCCCAGTTTTATTTATAATTTATTATTTGTATGTGGATCATATTGGAAAAGGCATACATTCACAGAGTGCTTGGTGCCCTCTGCCCACTTCCCCTTCCCCCCCTTTCAACAATGAGTGTCGAGGATGACCATGCTACATCCATACTTATACATATATTCAAATGTAGCTCCTCCATTAGTCAATGTCAGCATTCTTTCTTTTCTACCATACCTTTCTAACTGTTCTTAGGTTTGCCATCCATTATATGGAGTCCCCTGGTATCCCTAATAATCATTAGTTTGGGAATATTAGGGAAAATATATGTCCCTTCTCTTTCTAGGCTTGGCTGAGCTCACTTACCATAATATTCTCCAGGTCTTTCCATCTTCTTGCGAATGACATAATTTTGTTCTTTATTATGAGTAGAATTCCATTTTGTATGGAAGAATAGGGTAAGGTCTCAAATAGGGTTGAATAATATATGAGTTTGTTAAGATAGTATATACTACAGATTAGAGATAGAACCAATGTAGTAGAATTCTGGTAACCAATGTATAATTTCTGATATAGTGATATGAATTGGATTTAATACAGGACTAGGGAGCGATAAAAAGATCAAAAATAGAAGAGGGATAGAGAGAAGAGAGTAGATTTATACAAGGGAAGAAGCTTGGGAGAGGATTTGGTATGAAGGTTAAAAAACAACAAAAATAAGCAAAGCAAAATAAAAATCATACAATCAAAACCAAACAAAAAACCCACAAAACCCCTCCAAAAAAGTAAAAAAAAAAAAGCAATCAGGTATGCACATACGAAAAACGAAAGAAAAAACTGCAACAATTCTCACAATGAATTGATGTGATTCTACAAGTAAGTTCAGTAGCCTCTCTCTGTGTAGATACTGATTGCTAGGGGCACCTTTCCTTCTGTGAGTCTGTTTCTCTGGGTTTGGATTTAATATTGAGTGAAGGTCACCCTCCACACTTTCCACAGATTTAGAGCCTAGGTCTCTCCCTGCCTCATTTGTTAGCATATGCCTCTGAGACCAAACTCAATGTAGGAGTCTCAGCTCTACACAACTAGGGCTGGGCTAGTCTGACTTCTCCCTCTTTCCTACAATTGCGATGTCTGTGGTGGTCTCGGCAATCCTACTCATTGGGTTGAGTTAAGTGTAAGATTTCCCCCACACTTTCCACTGATATGAACCTGAGTATGTCAGAGCTTCTGATATAATCAACAGCAGAAAACACTCCCTCATTCTCTGGGTTCTTCTCCAGTTTCTCACAACTTCACTTATTGTTCTCTGTATCTCTGGGGGGGGGGTGGTAGTAATCCACTGCCACCACTTCTTCCCTGAGTTTTATCGCAGAGCAGTTTCTTTTCTGCAGCAGAGCAGTTTCTTTTCTGCTTCTCTGGTTGTTCTAGTCTTCTCTATTTCTGTATCTTGTATTTATAGCTTTCATTCCTCTACTGAAAGTATTTTCTGACTTTGAAAGGCGTTATGTTTGATGCTATGGAGATCGAGTATCAGCTGTATTTGTAGAAGCTGCTTTACATGGTTGGCCCATTTCTTGACTGGGTTATTTGTTTTGCTAGTGAAGAGTATTTTGAGATCTTTGTATATTCTGGATATTAGCACTCTAAGTTTTGGCTGGTAAAGTTCTTCTCCCGTTCTGTAGGCTTTCTCTTTAGTTTCTTGATTGTTTCCTTTGATGAGAAGAAACTTTGTAGTTTGATGCCATATCCTTTGTTAATTCTTGTTTTAATTTCCTGTGTTTTGGAGGTCTTGTGGAGAAAGTTACTGCCTGTGCCTATATTTTGGAGTTTTGAGACTATGCCCTCTTCTAATAACTTCACAGTCTCTGCTCTAATTTCTAAGTCTTTGATCCATTTCGAGTTGATTTCTGAGCATGGCGAGAAGTAAGGATTTATTTCCATCTTTCTACAAATGGATAGCCAGTTCTCCCAGCACCATTTGTTGAAAAGGCTGTCTTTTCTCCAGTGTATGAATTTGGACCCTTTGTCAAATATCAATTGACTATAGGTATGTGGATTTGTTTCTGTATCTTCTATTCTAATCCACTGGTCAGTCTGCCTGTTGTTGTGTCAATAACATGCTGTTTTTACTACTATTGCTCTATAGTATCATTTGAATTCCAGAATTGTGATACCTCCTGCCTGATTTTTATTGCTGAGGATTGCTTTGGCTATTCTGGCTCTTTTCTTTCTCCATATAAAATTCATGACTGATTTGGCTTATGAAGAATGTTGTTGGTATTTTAATAGGAATTGCATTGAATCTGTAGATCACTTTTGGCAGAATGGCCATTTTGATATTTATTTTGCTGATCCATGAGCAAGGGAGATCTTCCCATCTTCAAAGGTTTTCTTCAGTTTCTTTCTTTAATGTTTTATAGTTTTATTTTGTAGAGGCCTTTTTGTCTTTTATTAGGTTTATTCCTAGGTATTTTATTGGTTTTGAGGTTATTGTGAAAGAAATTATTCTTTTTTTCTTTCTTTGTTGATATGAAATTATGAATACTAGATGATCTTAGTCAGCTTGGTGGCATACATTTGTAATCTCAGTACTTAGGAGACTGAGACAGGAGGATCACATATTTGAAGCAAGCCACAGCTGTTTAGTGAGGCCTTCTGAAATTTAGTGGGACCCTGATTTAAAGACTAAAAAATAGGGCTTGGGAGGGTAGATCTGGAGTAGAAAGCCCTTGAGTTCAATCCCCAATAACACAAAAAATGTATAAATATATAAACTGTTAATTTTAATATAAACACTTTTTGAAGATTACTATGTATTGAAATCAGCACTGTTCTGCCTCTAACATATACCTCCAGCCATTTTTAATTTTTTATTTTGAAACAGTGTTAATAAGTTACTGAAGGCCTAGCTTTATTCCTGAACCTGTGCTCAAATCTGTGATCCTTATGTCTCAGCCTTCCAAGTACTGGGATTATAGGCATGTACCACTGCTCCAGCCCCAACATTTACATTTTAAAATGAACACACATACTAGATAATTTAGTTGATAGTTTTTGGAATTTACTTCTAGAATAGTAATTACCTATTTAAAAGATTTTGGTTCTTTGTACAATTGTGGGTATGCTTTCAGAAGAATCTATCTTATTTTTCCCTATCACCTCATGTTGTTAGTTTCAAATGAAATTATACAGCCCAATAACTCTTTTGACCAACTTGATTTTAACTTTTTTTAGATGTTTACAAAATTTGAATTCAACCCCAAAGAAAGATTTTCTAAACTGAATAAGATTGTGTTTCAGATTTAGAACACAGTTACTAAAGAAGAGTTTCCAATAATTGTAGCAATGTAGGAATTGTATGGATAAACAAGGTGAATACTTTAAGAAAGACAATCTTTTGTAAATTAATCTATATCAATAAAATTAAACTCATTATTATTCTCCTCACAGGAGGCATGTATCAATATAAAGTATATATCGTACTTCTTCAATTAAAATGTGACTTCAACTTTTTGCATGCAACCTAAGGAAAATTACTTAAATCTCTTCTGTACCTCATTTATTCCATGAATCAAATGGCTATAATAAGGCTTATGTCAGACATGGTGGTTCACAACTGAAATTTCAGTAATTGGGAAGCTGAGACAGGAGAATCTCTGGTTTGTGTCCATCTTTAACAACTTAGTGAGGCCCTTGGCAACTCAGTGAGACCCTGTTTACAAATAAAAAAATAGAAAATAGGGTTGGGGGTATACTTCATATATAAAATTTCCCTGGTTTCCATCTTAGGTACCAAAAAATAACAATAATAAGGCACTTATTGTTATTATGGAACACTATGTAGACTAAATGAGAATACATGGAAAGTAGATATTCATTGAGCTTGCCAAACATTAATTACTCACTATGTAAATACTATTTGTGTTGTTATTGCTATCATAAGGACATTTGAAATACCTGTTCATGCCCATTCATATTTTGGACCCCAGTCTCCTAGTCTTATATTCCGATGATCACACAGAACACTCCTTTTAAAACTATATCAAATCTTTTTGTTGTTTTTGTTTTGCTACTGGTCATTTGAACTCAGGGACATTCTGTTTCTGAGCTATATCTCAGCCCTGTTTTATAATAGGATCTCACTAAGTTTCTGAGGTTAATCTGAAACTTGCAATCCTTCTGTCTCAGCCTCCCAAATACTGAGATTATAGGCCTATACCACCATACAAAGCTTATTCCTTTTCTTAAAACCTTAGTGGTTTCCTGTTCAATTGAGTTCTAACCACAAGCCCTTTATAGCCAGTGTTAGTCTATGTATCCTACTGTACCCATGAAGCCAAGTATTAAATCATTTTATGATATTGTCTCACTTAAATTAGGTTAACTAATTATAATAACATTAAGAGGGTATATCAAAGAAGTAGCAGCAATTTGAAAGGCCCTTAGGGAAAGTTCTTGAAAATTCCAATTTTTTCTAAAATGAAACTCATTTCAAAGCTATAGTTTGATTGGCTAAAATAAGGAATCACATGTGAACCAATTGGAAAATTTACCTCTTCTAAAATTAACATAGACAACTGATATTGTTAATAATCAAATGCAGGGATCACTGCCCTAACCTTGTACATAGATAAAAAAGATAGTTTAGGAGTCGGAGGCTTGGAGGCTTTAGAGTGGCTTAAAAATGCCCAAAAGTTGTTCTACTTTAAAAGCCATAGCATCAGTGTTGAAAATAAAACAAGGAAGTAATCACATTCAAAATAAAAATTATAGCGCAATTTGCTTTCGGGTTTCCTCTGTGTGGTTTGTTTCAGTGTCTGGAGCTGTTTCCTCACACTAGCACAGAATGTACTAGGGATGAGAGATTTTGGCATTTGACAGAGCACACCGTCCAAGTTGTTATCTTTCAATTAAACTTAATTAATGGCAGCATTCATGACCAGAGTGTGCCAGTAATGTGAAAACACATTAAATGAAGACCTTTCTGCTCTGCAGAATAATGCTATATTTTGAGAATTTTATTACATTAAGTAATAAAATAAACAAATTACTAGGTATATCTGTGTTTGTTGATGCTTTCCATTTGGTTTTAATGTAAAATTTAGGGGGACTCTTGTACAATTTGGGTTGGACTCATGTGATCCAATTTATTTGCTGCCATTTGGATTTCACTTGTATAGTTGAACATCCAGATACACCAACATAAAATTTAAAGGCTTTCTTCCTTTAATTAATTATAATTACCATATTTTCACCATTATTTGGCTCATTCACCTTGAAAAGTTGTAATTAAGAGTTTCTCAAGTCCATAGACAAATGGCACTCTCAGCAAAAGCTGAGCTTGGGAGGAATTCTGGAGTTGCTATTGGCTAACATTCAAACTCCTTAATCTAGCATCAGAAGCTTTTCATAATCTAATCTTGATTTCCATTATCATTTTATAAAATCACATAAAAATTCTCTGCACATGGAAAATGCTTAACAAATTAATTATATCCATTTTTCTTCCTAGTCTTTCTCATTGGAGTTTAATCAAGCTGCTGTCTCCACGTATCTTTTAAAGAATACTGAAATTTACCCTTTCACTGAAAGTTTTTTTAGTGGTACAGTCTCCCTCCACCCACTTTTCTTTCATTTCTTTGGAAATACATGATACAGTGATGGCAAAATGGGCAAGAACTGCATTTTATTGTAGATTTATATATCCTCCAAGGTATCCAGCACTGTGCTAAGCTTATAAACAATACCTAATGATCTATGATAAAAAGAATGATTGGCATGCTGCATGTTTTAAATTGTTTATTTGAAGAGTATAGATGTCTTGCCAACTCTGAGGGGGTTCTGAGGATATAAGAATTACATAATAAATAAAATATGGATTCGAATTTCATTTGAAACTGCAATTATATTATTCTGGACAGATAAAAGTATGTTTGGGGATGTTATTTGACTTTTAGCTATAATGGAATTAGTAAATACCCTCCTGATTTAACATAGAATCTGATGCTAAGCAGCAGTTTGACTTTCTAATACTGAAATCTAAAAAATAAAATTTTACTTTCAACTGGAATATCTGTTTTATGACTGTTGTATTAGACATATGTTTTTCTATGAACTATTCAGAGCCAAACTACATCTGCAAGATAGTTCCTAACATAAGACAACCTCAAAAATTATGGTTTTATGTCATGGAAATATTTTCAGAAACTTAAGAGTGTTTGCAAAATATAAAGAAAAATTAAACATTTTGAGAGATCAGGCACCTGTTACATAATTATAGTACTGCAGGATTATAACTTGCGTTTTCTAAAGAATATGTGCAGTTCTCAGATTTCACTATAAAAACTCCACTTATTAGCTTAAAATAAAAAACTTTCTGTAAGTACCTTTTTAAGAAGAGTATTTCATTATTTGACTTAGATTTTAAAGTATAAAATGAGCATTTTTAGTTTATATTTTCAAGAGAAAACATTGTCTATTTGTTTTGCCATCCAAATAAGCAACAACAGTCTATGAAATGATATTTGTGATGTCTCTATATATTAAGTATTTTAAAGAAAACTGAGATTCAGGAACCCAGGTCAGCAAATTGAAGGTGTTGGGACATTTTCTTCATAGGGAACTTAAATATACTTGTGACAACATTACAATATTCAAATATACTTCCCTTGAGAATTCACATATACACTACTTTGATTTTAATAAGAGCACACTACATTTGCTTTATTTATTTTTCTAGTGCTGGGACTGAGATGCTAACACATGTATATACCCTTTTGGTTAAAAATGCTATGCATATGTGTAGCCACTGGTAGCATTTAGGGAGTTAGTTTGTAGCCAATAAATAGGAAATGCTAAATATTCCAATCCTGTATTGTTGACCTAAATAGAAGCAGCATTTTACCATTAAGAGTACTGCAGTAGGATTCAGAAAACTTGAATTATAGCATTGTGAACCTCTGGAAATTTTTGTATTACCTTACTAAATTACTATTTATTGCACTAAGGACAAGGCACTGTACTGAACATTGGTGATATTGTCTAATAAATATACAGAATCCTGGCCCTGATAAAACTTATAGTCCAGTGGTGAAGACAAGAATTTTTAAAATAGCCTCATATATAAACTGTGTCATCGTAACTGTTATAAGTACACAGTACTATACTATTTAAGTACTATACTATTTAAAATCATATAATAGAGGAGTTTGACCAATCAGTAAGGTAAGAACAGGTTTCAATGAATAAGGGATAATATTTGAGATCAGTCCAGGTAGAGGGAAATCCTGTACAAAGTTCTTGTGGTAAGAGAGAGCTTGGTGAACTAAAAACAAGAGCTTGGGACTAAAAACAAGTCAGAGTGGTTACAGAAGAAGAAGCAGATGGCATAAGATGAGGCCAAGAGCACATGGATCACGTTGGCTAACTAGTATAGGACTTTGAGGAGTCGGATTAAAGAGTTTGTGGATATCCTAAGATCCATCAGATGTCTTTGAAGAATTTTAGGCAAATATATCATTTGGCTAGGTTTGTGTTTAGTAAAGAACACTTTGAATACAGTGCAATGAACAAATCAGAAAGTGGCCAGAAGAGAAACAGGGAGATCACTTAGAAAACTTTGGCAAGTGTCTGGGAGAGTAATGATGGAGAGATTCAATAGAGCTAATGTAAAACTCAAAGAGCTCAGACTAACTAGATCTAAGGCTGGTGAAAAAACTGAGATATAGCTAGGATACCTCTTAGATTTCAGGCTTAACTAGGTGGGTGGTATATCATTCCTTGAAATGAGGAACACTGTAACATAGTTTCCCAAACTCTTTGTCTTCTCACCCTCTTTTCAGAACAACAACAACAACAACAAATGCTCAGTGTCCCCTGGGCACTTCCACTGCCCTCCAATTACACAAAGGATTTCATCACCCTCCTGGATATTTCCATCCCCCTTTTCTGATGGCTATTCCTGATTTAAGAAATCTACAAAAAACTATGATTTTTCTGTGTAGAAGGTTAGGGGAATAAAAAGGACCATGTATGTTTATCATATATTTTGCATTTTAACCGTGTGTGTGTGTGTGTGTGTGTGTGTGTGTGTGTGTAGTGCTAAGGATGGAACCCAGGGGCATTCTACCTCTAAGCTAAACCCTATTTTACTTTTTTATTTTTATTTTATTTTATTTTAATTTTTTAATGGAGCATTGCAGTAATACATCTTAATGGGATAAAAGACTTGTATAGACATACATGCATATATCACACTATTAGCCTTTAACCAATCACTGCCCCATTTCCTCCCCATTCTTCCTTTCCACGCTTGGCTTAGTGATAGACTTTGATATGTTTGTTTAAGTGCATCATGTGCTTTAGAGATTTGCCTTCTTCCCCCTTCCCATCCCCTTAGTTAGGTCACCTTATTTGCTCCTCTATAGGATCTCCTTTTTTATCTAGAATTTCTATCAGAAATAATATATAATAATGATAAACACAAAAATTTTAAGTTCTTCTTTTATGGCAATCACTATGTGAAGTTCTTTACATGCATTATCATGTTCAGTTCTCAACAGTTCTATGAGAGGAATAATATTAGTTATGGCATTTTATAGAGAGGAAATCTGAGTGTCAGGATTCTGTGCTACACTCCCCCTCTCTCCAAGCACCTAATTCTTCTCCATGCCTTAGAATTTACTAAAAAAATAAATTATTCTTATCCATAGGTCTAGTGACTCATAGTACCTGTCATTTTTTAGGAACATAATGTCTGTCTAGTGAGTAAATATTCTCTGGCAGCTTAATGCCCTCAGCCACATTCTGCTACCTAGACTAGAACATGTGATCTTATCCCTAGCCCCTCCCACATTAAGTTGTATCTTTTTATATTAAATACCCTCAGGGCCTTATTTCTTCTGGACAATTGATAAATTAATCCTGATAGAATGATAGCAGCAGATAATTACTATGAATATATTGTTACCCCCTTCTATGAACATTTGCATTTTAATGAGCAATTCTGGAGATAATCCCTTAAGATTAAGGAATGCAATTTGAGGGTGAGAAAACCAGATTCAGTGCCAAGATGCAGTTGTGGGGAGCGGAGAAAAGGTGGCAATATGTTGGTGACAGAAGTAGCACCACTTATGAATTATTCCAGCTTTGATGAATAATTTGTAAAAGTCAAAATTATGATCTATTACAGTCTTTTTATAGATTTACATTAAAACTAGGCCCAAATTATGATCAGTTTCTGTCTTTTCTTAGTTTTACATTAGAGTGTTGATTTTCCTGAGGAAAGAAACCAACCCTTTATGGGCAAAGACAAATGATTAGGCTTAATAACATGCATGGTTCTATAAAATTAGATTAATCTGGTAAGAAAGAAAGCAAAAAGAAATATTGAAATGTTATCTTTAAGTCATCAAAAGTTTGGCATCAGACAAATGAAACTGTTATGTGAAATTATCATTTTTAATTTTGGATAAATTGCTATAATACTAGATGTCAACCACTAAGCCAAGCATGGGAAGGAGGGATGGGGAGGAACAGGGTGTGGATGGGGTAGGGGCTAACTGGGCAATGTGTGCATGTATGTCTACAAAAGTTTTTTTTTATCCCATTATGATGTATGAATATAGTGCACCAATAAAAATTTTTAAAAAGTAAAATTAAAATAATTAAGATAAAATATATGTATCCAAAATATATTTTTATAAAATATTTGTTACATTGTTCCACACTGAATGTAATTCTTCTCTTGAAACTGGCAAGGGGAGTAAATAATATGACATATTAAGAAAAAATAGAATATTATCTCACTTTATACTTTTCTCATGCAACCTCAGTTTAACTCACAATCATGTAGACCATTGTGTCAATTGTTTCT